>NC_052057.2:2835404-2957822 GCF_903992535.2 Arvicola amphibius | reverse complement strand
AGAGAGAGAGAGAGAGAGGAGAGAGAGAGAGAGAGGGAGAGAGAGAGAGAGGGGAGAGAGAGAGAGGGAGAGAGAGAGAGAGAGAGGAGAGAGAGAGATTCTAACACTTTCAACATCTCCTTTTTGTTTTTACTAAACAATAATATGACCTCAAGGTCTATCATGATAGCCACTGCACACATTTGATAGTTTAAGTTTCAATTTGCTTAAAATTAAATAGAGCAAAATTAATAATTCATTCAGTCAGGAGCACACGTGTCAAGTGGCTGCCAACTGAAGCTGACAGAACATTCTCGTGGCTCTGGTTGGGCAGCACCACAGAGAAAGGGTGTCCGTTTACCCACACAGTCATGGCTTGCTTAATACAACCATCCCAGAAACAAAGTCTGTGAACTCGTGTATATTCCACACGAGGCAGGGCAACCAAGGCACAAACAGACAAATAAGACTCTTCTGCCTCACATTGACTGCTACGGAGAAAACGTAACCAAGGCAGGCGATGTAGCTCAGTTGATAAAGTGCTTTGTCTAGCACACATAGAGCCTTGGGTTTGACCCCAGAAGAGAACAAACTAGGTGTGGTGGCATGTACCTGTGAGGTCAGGAGAATCAGGAGATTGAGGTCATCTTCAGATACAGAGGGAACTCATAGCCCACCTGGGATATATGAGGCTCTGTTGGAAAGAGAGGAGGGGAGAGGGAAGAGGGGAAAGGGAAGAGAGAGTGAGGGGAAGGAAGAAAGAAGGAAGAGGGGAAGAGAAGGGGAGAGAGGGACAGAGAGACAGAGAGACCAAGAACAGGTAAACATAGACAGGACCAGGGATAGTGTGTGGAGGAAGGCCACTGTCAATCACTCATTGTCCGGCCTCAGGATGAAGGTGAAACACAAATCAAGATCTTCAGAAGTGGTACCAACTAGAAAAACATCTCTAGATGAATTAACTCTCCCTTCCCACTTCTTTATGGATGACCTGTTCAAGACAAGAGTTTAGGATGGGCAGATAGAATGTAAGGAAGAAACCATAGCTTACAGAGAAATCCAGAAAGGGCTGAATGCTAAGCATTGCTAAGGAAGGATGTATGGCTACAGAGGACTAGGCTAGGTTGCTGTCGGGGTACAGGCTTATGGCTGAGGATCGCTCTCTGCCGGTTTAGAAGCCAACCTAGGCCAACACCTCACAAGCCATGCACACACAGGTGAAAAGCTGAGGGTGCCAGGGACAGCACACATGCACGCTAAATCTAAACAGACTGTAGCTAGAGTCGGTCAAAACAGCACCACCATTTATCTGGTCAGCCTTTCAACATGGTGGCCCTTACAGTAAAGCCGAGCCTTCTGAGAGAGACTGTCGGAGATAGGCAGCCTGTCTGACTGTGTGGAAACTTTATCCAGAATCAGTTGTTATTTTTTTCGAACTGACAGTGGGATGTACCTTGCTAAAAGCACAGTAAAACGTACAGTTCTGAGTTAAAAATTCCAGGGACACAAGGTCCAGAGGACGTATGTTTGTAGAGAAAGCATCTCCTGCTGATAACCCTAAATTAAAATGTGTGAGCAAGACAAGCGAGCACCATAAAAATAACCCACCTTTTACTACTGTACACTTCACCAAAACCATGTTGTTTCCCAGTGCTAAACTAGGTCTGGGCAGAGAGGTGAAATCATTTCTCCTCCCAAGTTAGTATTTTCCGTGGAGGATGTGGTTTTAGCCATTGTCAGCCCCAGCTTTTGCTGGAACACACTTTCCTCGTCCGCTCAGACCGCTGTCAATGGGTGGCCCAAGTTACCCTTTCCCTCTTGCTCCTAGCGGGACTTTACAGTAAGTCACAAATAACTCACTTCGCCTCTATCTCTGCTCAGAAAAGGAAATGCCGTTCCCCCTCTGTTTTGGAAAAAAAATTGAAAAAGGTTTTCAAAATAACAGAGTCATCAGATCAAAGAGGCCTGATCATGTATACAAGCCCAAGGCCTCTCTCCGGTGACTCAGAGTCATAAGGGAGCAGCTGCTACAAGTTCCCTTTAACAGAAACACAATAGAAACATGCCATTGAGTCATAAGAGAGAGAAAGTCAGGTGTCCAATAAATCCTTCCAACTTTTTAACCTCTCATTTCCCCTTAATTTACACTTGAGAGACAGTGGCATAGAGACTTAGAGACAGAATACAGCTATATCCTTCACTGGGAGAAGTTAACTCCAGAGTCCTCCAAAACCTGGGAGGCACTTTCCCGAGTGCCCCTGTGAGAATCAGCCCTGGTATCCGGTGCCCCACATGCCCTAGTAAACTCCCCTGTTCTTACCAGCCTGGCCCTTGAGCAACCGTGCATGGGGCACAGATTCTGTGTTCCAACTGGGAGGCTCCCTTTCTCCCTTGCTCTGTGCACAGAGTTCTCCCTGGACCAGTGCTTCATTGTCCATCCTGGGTATGTTTAAAGAAAGATTCCCTTAGCACCTTCAGTGGTCACTTACTATGTTATGTGCCCCTTTCAGAAACACAAGAATGGATAGAGCACTTGAATGAGATGATTGTCTACAGGGAAATAGAGGGCAGTCTACAGGGACATAGAGGGCAGTCTACAGGGAAATAGAAGGCAGTCTACAGGGAAATAGAGGGCAGTCTACAGGGAAATAGATGGCGGTCTACAGGGAAATAGATGGAAGTCTACAGGGATATAGATGGAAGTCTACAGGGAAAGGCAAGAGACAGCTATCATAATGTGAGACACAGAATGTACAAGTAAGAAAGAAGAAAAATCAATAATTTATTATTACTGGGTGAACTTTGGCACTTCTAGTGTTGAGATTTGCTGTTCAAGAAATTCCAATTAGGGAAAGAACGGGACATTCTAAACTTCAGAAACAGCATCAACTCCTAATGAAGTACAGGAAAAGAAACACACATTCAAGAAGGATATAAATCAGGGGAAAACGGACAAGTGTAGACCAAGAGACTTAGGGAAAAAAGACATTCAAGAGACATGGGGCCAGAAGGGTGATGGAGTCTGTGAGAAAGAAGAGTTCGAGGGTGTTTTCAAGCTCTGTGGTAGGCATGTTGAGTTTAAACAGTGGTGTTTATCTTAAAAGAGGTAGCTCAAACTTTGAACGCGGTCTTCATGGAGATGGTGGAGCTTGAAAGCCAATGACAGAGAGGAGAAGTGAACCTCCCTTGTTCATGGTTGGTTCACAAGTAACTGTTGTATTTCCTGATGCATTTTAAGTATGTTTCCCGCAGTTATTTTAAAAATAAATTTATTTTAAAAGTAAACATAGCCTAAAAAGAGGAAGCAAGCAGAGAATAGACATTGCAGAAGGCTGGTGGTCATGAAGGAAATGCCAGTGCAGGGAAAGAAAATAGAAGAGATTCAAATGTGAAACAATAATCTCAAAAAAACAACAAAAAAATCTTAAAATGCACCAAAATATCCAGTCATTTAACCAGCAAATATTTATCAATAACTCCATATGTAAAAAATGAGCCTGGCTATTGAAGAGAGCTTGGGAGAAGTGTGTGTGTGTGTATGTGTGTGTGCATGTGTTTTCTTTTTTTCAGAATTAATTTATGTTGGGCAGTGTTTAAACAGAAAAGCAATGTGGAATAAAAGAATTCGTACTGGTACTGACTTCACACGACTGGTAAAGAAGTTGGCAGAAGACTGTGCCTTCTACGCTTCTGGTGAAGTGTTGTAAGGAAGGCCGCTTGCTTGTTCCCGGATGCTCAGACTCCCTAAATAATCACACAGAAGCTCTATTATTTAAATCAGTGCTTGGCCCATTAGCTGTAGCTTCTTATTGGCTAACTCTTACATCATAATTTGACCAATTTCTATTAATCTGTGCATCACCATGAGGTCATGGTCGACCAGCAAAGTTTCAGCACATCTCTCTCTGGCTGTGGCTCCATGGCTTCTCCCTGACTCTGCCTTCTTCCTTCCAGCATTCAGCTTAGTTCCCCCCTCCTCCCACTTACCTCTGTTCCCCTGTAGCTCTGCTATAGGCCCAACACAGTTCCTTTATTAACCAATGATATCCACAGCATACAGAGGGGAATCCCACATCAGTGAAGGTCTGAAGTTGCTGGAAGTCTGCACACTCATTGGCAAAAAGTAGGCGAATGTATGGTAGGGAACCCAAGAGGATTACTGGGAGCTGCATCTTGCCCTCACCATCCCAACCTCGACTGGATATGCAGAAAACACTGGCATCCTTTACTAAGAAGCTGCACACATACCTGGCCTGAGATTCAAAGAAACCAAATGGGGATATTCAGTGGGAGATGGAGAAATATGGAATCTGCCCTGCCAATGAGCCATCACAACAGAGCAGCCCACACGGGGCAGCAGGGGCTGGGCCCTCTGCCAGTTTTCAGACCCTATAGTCCACCTACCAAACCCCACACACATTTGGTTTGTAGTCAATCCTACCATCCTCCTCACCCCAAACCACAGACAAAGAAAGCCCAGGCAATCCATAACAAAGCTTTTCAGTTGTCGCTGGGGGAATACACCCTTATTAAATACACCTGTGTTCCAAAGAACAACGACCAAATCATGCTTGTTAACTATGCTCAGCTGTTGTTCAGATAGGCATGAGGTGACTCCTCCCCTAAAACACACAAAGCTACTTTAGCTATCGCGGGATGATCTAATTAAGCTACAGTCTCTCTTTTGGTATCCTATAACTTAACTATTTTGATAAAAAAAAGGTTAAGATGGTAGGGAGGTAGAAGGGAGAAAGAATATTAAAGTAAGAGATAAATACTAACAATGATACCATTCTTTTTAGTATGACTAGTCATGTTCCTATAGTTGAAATTTATAACTTCCTTCTTCCATTGCTAATCCCACATTCCCCTGGCCCCCAGCGTGCACTTCAGCTCAGAGGTAATCTTTGATGCAGCTGCCGCTTAGTTGCAACCCTCCGTAAGTCAGACTCAATCACCAGTTCTGTGTTCCTTGCCTCCACCCCATGCCCACCACCGCTTAGTCATTCTCTAGCATGTGAAACCCAAGTATCCAGCTTCGTGGAGCCATTCCTGGACCCCCCTGGAGAGACGAAGCCTTCTAAACCAGCAGAATTCAAAGTCACCGGGTCAGGAAACCAAGATTTCAGGATGAGGGTGAATGGAGGCATTCCTGTTTTCTCATCTTCATCTCTCAGATTCTGGGATCCTGGCTAGGAGAACAAAAATTCTATAGACCTGACTTGAGGGTTTAAACCAACATCGTGATTCTAAGGGCCTTGCTTCTGCCACGCCAGGTGTTCCCATTCAACTGGCCCTTACAAGGCCACTCTGCCATTCTCGCTGGCCAACTGCTTCGGGGTGCTGAGGAGACTCCGAGGATCAGCGAACTACACAAACCTCCGCCACTCTTCACTGGCTGTAAAAGTCCATTGGTCAGAGCAATACTGAATAGAGCAAGCATTCCGAGAGCGTACAGATGTTGAGTTTGGCAGGAAGAGGGATGTGGAATCCAAAGTAAACGTGAAAGTAAGTGTTGCCCCTTCCACAGCTGAAGTGGTCCAATGTCATCCATCTGCCGACAGCTGCCGGCTGGTTCCCTTGAGAGGCGACGAGGTATTACAGACTGAGTATTGGTCTTTACTGCTGGCAGGTTGGAAAGTCAGCTGTCCCGTAGCCCCCATTCCCTTTGGTACATGGAAGCTGTTGTTGCCAAGTCTACACAGGACCCTGATGCATGAACCCATTCAGTAAGAGCAAATGCTAGTGAGGACACCAACAGAACTGTGATAGGACCGATCCCTTAACCCTCTGGGTACTTAGCTCATCCTCACAGACGCCATTTGCTGGCTAGTAAGTATTCACAGGGGACACACTCGTGGCCTCCCCATTTGGAAAGGTTGATCCATGCGTCTCTGCCTCAGACTTCCCTGTCACTTGAAACCAAGTACGTTCCTTCTAAATCTTTGAGAGTCTGCTCAAATCATTAGCCCTTATCTACGGATCAGGATATCTGTCTCTGCAGGCCTAGTGAGCACAAGAACAGTGGTCAGCACCCTGCCTGTTGGAATAATCCTCTTACCACTGCCCCCCACGAATGGGATCATGGGCTGGCATCACCTGAACATGGGTACAGGATCCTCTAAACACTAGGCCCACACTTGCTAGCCAGTTTAAGGGGAGAGAGAAATTTTATGACGAGTTATAAAATGGCTTGCCAAATAAATGGGAAGTTTTAAAAGACAGACCCAAGGCTCAGCTTCCAGGAATGGCTCCCAAAGCCATAACAGAATCAGGCCACCTAAGAAGCTGCTGGCCTCACCATGACCAGGAAGCCTGTGGGTGAAACCGGAAGTCAAAGCATGGGTCTCCACGGCTTTCATGTCATGTCAGTCTGGGTTCGCAACATTTTATTTAATTTGCATTTTCCACGTCTCATGAAGGTACCTCTTGATGACAGAACTAAGTTGCATTCAAGCTCATGACGACGGGATACCCTGGGAAATGTAATCCTCGCCTTTCAAATTCTATAGAACAGAAAGGGAATCAGGAAAAGGTTAGGATTCAGGTAATAAGGGCTCATTGTGCCCTACAAAATGGAGGTTTAAAAGCCGCTTGTTCCTTTGCCTATAGACATACTCATGTTACCGTATGAATATAGTTATGTTACTATATGAGTATGTCTATAGGCGAAGAGGGAATTCAACGGGAAGGTCTGACGAGAAGTTGGGAAAGAACTGACGGAGCAATGCATGAAAAGGAAGAGAGGAGTCAGATCAACACACAGACAGAGGGTTAAGTTTCGTACCTGTGCCTACAGATAACAAGAGAGTCGCAGAACTATTGAGGGGAAGGGAGGGCATCCTCTTGCAGGAAGCTCCCCATCTGCAGGGGAGATGGAGGAAGAGCACCTGCCACGGTTGACAACGCTCGAGGCTAGCTGCAGCAGGGAGGGGTGGAGTGGTGGAAATGCATCAAGAATGCACCACTGCCGGGCGGTGGTGGCGCGCGCCTTTAATCCCAGCACTCGGGAGGCAGAGGCAGGAGGATCTCTGTGAGTTCGAGACCAGCCTGGTCTACAAGAGCTAGCTCCAGGACAGGCTCTAAAGCTGCAGAGAAACCCTGTCTCGCAAAACCAAAAAAAAAAAAAAAAAAAAAAGAATGCACCACTGATAAGTGAAAGGTGTCACCCGAGTTTAGAAAATGTATAACATGTTCCCTCTCTGCCTGCTCAGGTGCTTAACTGAGGCTAAAATGATGAGATTTTTGCTGGTCCCCCTTGTAACCAATAAGGTTAATTGGATTCCCCCACCAAAGGCGTCTGGTTCCTGCTGTGCAGCACTCTCCTCCCAGAGTCCTCCCAGAGTCCTCCCAGAGTCCTCCCAGAGTCCTCCCAGAGTCCTCCCAGAGTCCTCCCAGGCTCCTCAGCACTGTCTCCCCTCCTACAGATGGGTGAGCTTTTAGGTGAGCATACCTTTGATAAAGCTAATGGGATACATGAGGAAAGCCCTGTGCAGTGAATCTAACTGGAGGTGGGGCTGGAGGGATGGCTCAAAGCTTACGATCACCCACTGGTGCCCTTCCAGAGGGGTTCAACACCTAGCACCCACATGACAGCTCACAACTGCCTATAACTCCAATCCATGAGTATCAGATGCCTTCTTCTGGTCTCTGGGGTCATGGCTCTTTCCATGGTGTGGGAAGTTCATCTGTATGTGTGCTGCTTTTATTGGTGAATGAATAAAGAAGCTGCTCTCAGCCAATGGCTTAACAGAATATAGCCAGACTGGGAGAGATGTATAGAGAGAGAGTAGGTGGAGTCAAAGAGACGCCACGTAGCCACCAGAGGGGGAAGACATGAGTTGCCAGCTGGAACCTTGCCGGTAGGCCAGGAACCTCATGGTAAAATATAAAATAATTAAAATGGGCCGGGCGGTGGTGGCGCACGCCTTTAATCCCAGCACTCAGGAGGCAGAGGCAGGCGGATCTCTGAGTTCGAGGCCAGCCTGGTCTACAAGAGCTAGTTCCAGGACAGGCTCTAGAAACTACAGGGAAACCCTGTCTCGAAAAACCAAAAAAAAAAAAAAAAAAAAAAAAAATTAAAATGGGTTAATTCTAGATGTAAGGCCTAGCTAGCAATACACTTAAGTGATTGGCCGAGCAATGATTTAAATAATATAGTTCCTGTGTGAACATTTCAAGGCTGAGCTGCCGGGAACGAACAAGCGGTTTCTACTACATTTTCATCTCCTCTTCCTCAACTCTCTCCCCTTTTAGGAGGGGATGCCCTTCTATTTAGGGCTGAGCATCTTCGGTCTCTTTGCTTACTTGAGTCCTCAGCGGCCTGGAACTCACAGAGCTGGATGCCTTGGCCTCCCAGGTGTGGCAGCTTTTTATTCTCTGTGCTTTTACGGTTAGTCAATTATCAAACTTTTCTTCCCTGAACTGCTAACTCCTGAAGGACAGCAAGGACTAGTGTTTCTTGAATTGAACATAAATGATTTTGCTGAATAAGATAAAAATCTCTAAAAAACAAAAAGCTGTGACCTAGCTTTTTGTCAAAGCTGTATTCTCAATATGGAGGCTCACTCTATCCGGGTTTGTCTGTTATTATTAGAGCTGAGTGTTACTGTAAAGGGAAAAGGTAGTGAGGGTTTTAAAATGTACACAGTGCTTTTTTGTGTGTTCGTTGTTCAGTAAGTTGTATCTTACAAGCCTTGGGATGCAACCTTAGTACTCTAGAGAGGGCTGCTTGGGTTTGCTCAAGTGCTGCGATATTCCCGCTGCATGAACGGATCCCATACTCGTGGCAGGCACACGGGGAATGGTGGTTAAATTAAGCACAAATGAACCAATCACTCAAAGTATTGCACAACCATTTCTATTGTGTCTTTTGCTCTCGGTTGTGCCTCACCTAAAGCTTCCTGGGCTAATCCATCGTAATCACACACGGGTGCTAGTTAAAACACAGACCCACAGTTCCACGTTCACTGTGATAACAGGATTCTCCAGAGAAGCAGAACCGTGAAAGGGTGTAGAGCCAGCAAATCAAAGCCCCACACAGAAAGCCACCATTCAGTAGAAACTGCAGAAAGAGTTGCCTCCAAAGGAGAGTTACAGCAAACTGGAAAATCAGGAGAGTATCCACGTTGCATTCAGGAGGTCAAATTTCTTCTCTTCCCCAAAGCTCAGATCCCGCTCCAGGGGTCCTAATCGAACGGATCTGACTGGATCAGAGCAGCCTGCCCACATCATGGAAAATCCGCTTACTCAGAGTCTGCTAATCGAAATGTTGACCACATCTAAAAATATCTCTGCAGCAGGATCTGCAGATGGTCTCCAGTTTGCAACGGTTCCATTCCTCTGCTTCAAGATAGCGTAGGCGGTCGCATTCAGTAGAAGGGGAGCGCTGGTCGTTTTCTAGACTAGCACCGCCGAGCACGCAGAGTTAGTTAGCCTCCTGGTGCTGCCGTGCAGCTGTCGGGCACTTGATGTGTACAGAACAAAGGGTGATTTGCCTCTCAGTGTTGAAGGTGCAGACAGACTCGCTTGGCCCCAATACTCTGGGCCTGCAGTGAAGCAGCCTGTTATGGGAGGGTCATGAGGCAGAACAAAACGCTCACTTTTTCAGCCAGGATACAAGAGTGAGAAGGAAGAGATGGCAGGGTCCCATCCCAATCTCAAAGTCATTTCTCCAGTGACCTAAGGCTCTTCCGCGAGGCCCCAACTACAAAAGGTTCTACCAGCTCCAACCGATGCTACCCGGGGACCAAGCCTTTAATGTATGCATCTTGATGGGATATTTAGGATCCAAACTATAGCACAACACAATACTGTTACAAAATTCCAAGCATATACCAAATGCCAGATGTCGCTAGACCACAGTGATTGGCGGATCGGGTCTGTTGAATAAATGCTTTCCAGCTCATAAGAGGTCAGCCATAGATAGATAGCTGTAGATAGAACTCCGTTATAAACGGAGCAGCAAATGGAGAGTGGTGTTCGTCCAGACAGCTGGTCGCCATGGTCTGGCTAAGGCGGCATGCCACTGCGCCTGGGAGATGGCTCGGCAGGTACAAGCAGCAGCAGCAAACATCACCACCTGAGTTCAGTCCCTAGGACCCACGTCAAGGTGCAAGGAGAAAATCAGCTCCACAAAGTTGTCCTCTGACCTCTACAGGTGAGCCGTGCACCCACATATGCATCTCACATTACACACATGAAAATAAATAAATAAATAAAATGGGAAAGTAAATAAATAAATGGATACCCAGTGGATAAAAAGGAACTAACCTGATCTTGGAAGTCATACAAAGATGAAAGAAGAGGACCAATCCCTAATGTTGTCCCGTGGCCTGCACACGCATGGTGTGGCATGTGTATACACACACATACACACACACACAAATAATAATTAGAAAAAATTGTTAAAGACACAATTAACTGCCACCAATCACAGAAACCTCTCTAGAAAGCTTGCTTAAAATGCAGTAAGTCTAGAGGTGGGACCCAGGAATCTGCCTTTTTAAAACACATGATGGGTAATTCTACTTTAAACATTCCATGTAATTAGAGCTACAGCACGGAAGGGGGATTCACATAACTCTTTGTGGTTTTTAAAGAGCCAGTTATCCATATTCTAGAGTTTGAGGGTTGTGGCATGAAGTGCAGCCCAACATGACAGAAAGACAGACATTAGAAAAGTGAATGTACTGGTTGCTC
Organism: Arvicola amphibius; assembly: GCF_903992535.2. Lineage (NCBI taxonomy): Eukaryota > Metazoa > Chordata > Mammalia > Rodentia > Cricetidae > Arvicola > Arvicola amphibius. The sequence goes on along the minus strand of NC_052057.2, from coordinate 2,947,142 downwards.
TTTGAACAGAGAGAAATTAAAGCAGGAATTTTCTAAACAGATCTTGACAAAGAAAAGGGGACCTCCGAGGTAGCAGTTGCCGAAGGAAGCAGACTCCACTCCTCAGATTGCAGGAACACAGAGAAGCAACTGGAATGATTTTAGAATTTGAGGCTTGAAGCCTGTAATAGAGACACTACGGAGTGAAGACTCAGACCCTAAGGGAATGTACTGCTTGGATAACGCTGGTGGCATCAGCACTGGGAGGGAGGGACCTGTTTTTTGAGACAAAGAGCATCTTCTGCCTAGAACTACAATATAGCCCTGGGGGCGGGGGCGGGGAGGGATGCCATGAAGCTGATTCACAGCACGGGGAGACACTGCCAACATGAATAATCACCTCCATTTCTGGGACAGCAGTCTTAGGAACAAGGAGACCGGACATAGACTTGAAGGACCAAGGATCTTCCTTCTCCATGCCTACAGGCTCCTTCTACTGCCCTCTACTGGCAGAACCAAGCAAAGCTCCAACAGGAAAAGCAAGGGCGTTTGCAGTTCTAGCAATCGGTGTGAAGCAGAGAGCCCTTGACCAAAAAACAAGCCTCTGGAGTTGTCGCTGAGGGAACCCATTCCAGTGCTGCCCAGCCGAAGGAGGACGAACAACCTGGACCCCCTCTTTCCTCAGACATCGCATCTCCCATTTTCATGCAAGTCTTGCCAGATCTTCAGTAGAGTGGTCCGGAGCATAGATCAACTTTTTGTACTAAAAAAATGCAGTGAATATAAATAAATTTGTGTGTATACTATGGTCTGGATGGAGACACAGGAAAGCCTGGAAACATGCTAGAACAGTTGATCTTCAGAGGGGATTCCCAGACAGGTAGTATCCGTACAATCTAGGAATTCCCAAGGTTACTAAATCAGAAACTCCCGGACACAGCCTCGCAGCCAGTGTGCTGGCGGAGTAGCCTGCCATGCTTGAGACTGCATATCAGGAGCATAATTCACCTCTCCCTGAAGTGAGTCCTCCTTGCTGCAAGGTTCATACATGTATCTCCCCTAGTTTTCATGTGCACCCATTTTCACGATCCTACAAAAAAAAAAAAAAAAGCTAACATCATAGCAAGCAGAGACTGAATTATAAAAGCGCTCTCTCTCTTTTTTGACACATGTAGTCAGCTTTCCTGTTTGTACGTGCAATCATTTTCCAGGCCTGGCCTATGGTACAAGGACCCATTTTTTTTTTTAAGTTACTGTTACTTACTCCGTTTTTATTAATAAGCACTGAAGTCCTTTCTGGTTCCCAGAGCAGTGCTACCCTTCAGGACACTTTAAAGTGAGCCAAGAAAATTCCATTATTACACATGGACGTAACAGAATCAGCTTCCTAGAATTAAACTCCTGCTAGGCAGCAACCTGCAGCCCGATTTGGAAAGACTACATGCGATAGTGTGCTTCTGTCTCCAGCTCTCTGTGTTGTTTTCTGTGTTAGCATTTTTTTTTCTGTGTGGTTGTGCAAAAGGGACAGGGTCTAAGAGTGGAAAAACATCTAGTCCTTAAAAGAGATCCTCTCAATCAGACTTGGAGCCTTGGGGCCCGGGGCTTGATAGGGCGCACAGATATGTTTTGGTGAACTCTTATGTAGCTGTTCCTTTTCTTGTTTGGTTTAAGTCCAAAGGATTAAGGCAATAATTTCACTGTCACTTGACTGTTTATTTGGGAGAGGGAAGGGCTAAAATCAAGAGCTTGCGTTTTCTGGAAAATTTATAAAGGTTTTTACTACAATGTTAATGATACTTTCGGTCTTGGGTTTTATGTTTATTTATTACTTAATATATTTATCATTCTCTGAAGATTGCATACCATATATTTCAATCGTGTTCACCTTCTACTCTTCCCCCAAAACTCCTTCAGAGCTGCCTCCACCACCTCACCCCTCTTTAGCTGTTTAAATATTCCCTCAGCCCCCATCTGTGCTAACCATATGCTCGCTCCTGGGTTTGAGACCATCCTCGCCTTAAAGAAAACTGACCCTCCCTCCCCTAGAGGCTGTTTAGTGTGGGCAACTCCTTACTTAGGCGTGGGATACATGACCTTCTCCCCTCTCCCTTGTCTTGTCTTTACTATTTTCCAGCATTGCAAAATTGGGAGGTTTCACGTGAGCGTCCAGAGTCTGGTGGTTTATGTCTGCTTGTTGCTTTATTTGGTCCAGAAGCACTGGGTGTGCATTTTCCCTTAATTAACACGGAACTCAGCCCACTTAGGGGAACACAGACTTATCAGGCTTCTGGGGTCCCTGTCTAGCACCCTTCACTGACACACAACATACGACGGCTCCCACGCATCCTGGTGGAAGGGCTTCCAGACCGGAAGGAGGGTGTCTCATTTATCGCAAAATGGGCCACGAAACAATGTATAGCTTCATAGACCAAGCTCGCCCTAGCCTTCTTCTCTAGGTGACTCCCACCCTCTGTGAAGGAGCAGCTTACTCATGGGAACCCTGGTCTCTCATGTCCTGGCCAGCTCCCTCCCATCTGCCCTCCTTTTCTTTGCTGTTAGAACACTGCACAGAGTTTTAAAACCTTATAAAAAATGTGTATAAAAGCCGGGCGGTGGTGGCGCACGCCTTTAATCCCAGCACTCGGGAGGCAGAGGCAGGCGGATCTCTGTGAGTTCAAGGCCAGCCTGGTCTACAAGAGCTAGTTCCAGGACAGGCTCTAAAAAAAAAAAAAAAAAAAAAAAAAAAAAAAAAAAAAAAAAAAAAAAAAAAAAAAAAAAACAGCTACAGAGAAACCCTGTCTCGAAAAACCAAAAAAAAATGTGTATAAATTAAAACTCAAAGACCTCCTTTAACCCTGGGACAACGTGAAGCTAGCGTGCAGCCTGGCTCCGTGCTTTCATCCCCGCTCACTCTTTAGTAGGCAGCTGTCGTCCAGCTTCTGTGTCCAGCATTCCACTGAAGTTGGAGCTAATGATGTAGCTGGCCCCTTACTATCAAATCTAATGAACATTGTTTGTTTTTTTTTTATCAGACTTCTGAAACCGTCCCCATATTTCAAAGGTCAGCTTGGGTTCCTCACTCTGCTCTGAGCATCCCCGGGAGTCTTGTGGAGTAGTGACCTGTGCTACAGCCTTTGCATGACAGCGTGATTGTCTCCACCACACACAGCACCAGAATTCCCACTCATGAATCCGGCTTCACCGGTGACAGAGGCTCAATCTCCCTTATAGATACAAATCACACCATTGTGGTGGCCGGTCCATGGCGGGCGTTTATAAACTCTAAGGAAATGGATGGATGACTGGGGGGGGGGGGGCAAGAATTAACTTTTAAAGTCGAAGAAACAGAAGCAACCAAAAGGCCTACAACAGTTTGTCTGTTTGTGGCCCCTCAAATATTAGCTTTATCCATTATTACATAATGAAAATTACACAGGACTGAGACAAATGCATTGGTTCCAAGCTTGCAACTGCTTCCTTGAGCTCCCCCCCCAAGGCCATGTGCCTCCTCAACACACTCAGGGACCGAGACAGGGGAAATCAATGAGTGTTCACACGAGATTCTGCCATCCCGAGTGCTGGCAACTGCTCTGGCCCTGCCCTCCCCCAGTTCAGATGTCATCTCCTCTGCCGTTTGCTGGGAGACAGCGCGGCCTTGCTCAAACTTGTCCGCGCCGTTGCTTTCTTGGAGTAACGCACACTATCTCTGCAGCACACATTTACGTGGGGAATTTTCTGGATGCAATTACCCTTTGCGACTAATAAAATAAGATGTAATTATAGATGTACTGTGAGCTGTGCCGCTTTACGTTCAGGCTGATATGTGTGCGGCTGTGCGGAATTCCAGATCTGAGTGCTGTTTATTGCTTTAACCCACACATGTTATTTCTGGAGATGGTGTGGCTCATGGGCAGAGAAGTCTGGGGCAGCCTGATCACACTCCTTCAGGGGCCCCTCTGCCATTTGGGGGGCTGGGAGCTCTCCTTGCACTTTTGACCTTCTCCTAAAAGCTTGCACTGCACAATTCAACCCAATCAGGGCCCCCCAGTTGCTGCTCTGAATGCAGTCTGTAGCCTGACTTTACGGGTTGGTTTCGTGTCTGCTGATTTGAACGAGGTGCAGAGACTTGCACGAAGGGAACTAATAAATAAGTTTCCAGAAAGAGCCCACTTAGACTTGCAGTTGACAGGAATCTCTACAGAACATGGCTGCCTTTTCTACAATGACCATGGACTATTAACAACCAAAAAGGAGGTAGTTGGGAAGAAGAAAGAAATCAGCATGATTGAGGGGGACAAGAGAGGGTAGCAAGGGGTGGATATAATCAAAGTACATTGTGTACAAGTTTGAGAATGCCATGACAGAAGCCATTATTATGTGTAACTATCATATGCAAAGAAACGCAGAGAAAGAGACAGAAAACTGTTCAGTTGCTGTATGTGATTCTCCCACAGACTCTGGGAGATTTTAAAGGAGATTTGCTTCAACTTCCTAAACAAGGTCTCCCTAAAGGCTGCTCTTGAACCTCAGTATAAAATAAGAAAGAGGAAAAAACACATTGACTAACGTGAGCTGATCAGAAAATAAACAATGGAAAGTCTCACCTTGAGCTTCTCTTGACTGACATGTTAGAAGCTACAGGAAGTAGCCTCAGTAGTCACCTCTCAGAAACCATAGAGATTGGTTCCAGAATGTTCCATACATGCTAAAAATCCGACGGTGTTCTCAGGGCCCCTCCGTAAGATGGGGTTGTACCTGTGTATGACCTATGCATATGTTCTCATATACTTTAAACGGCACTCAGAATGTGCAGTGTGGATGCTATGTACACAATTATTAGACCATTGTTGCTTAGGCAATAATGATGAAAAAAGGGAACTTCTTTCAAATATTTCCCACTCACAGCTGCTGTTCCTAAGGATGCAGAAGGCCAGGCTATAGAAAATCACTTATACACACGGGTCTGGTGAGGAGGTGTTCCGTCCTCATGAATACTCACTCATAGCTTGCCGCAAGAAATCTTCCAGGCAAGCAAAGTAATCTCAGGGCTTCTTAGCAAATGAACAAACTCAAACTAATACTTCAGTCCACACACACGCAAAGGGGATCGGAAGCTCTGCCCCAACACAAGGTCCTCCTCATTGGCTGAACCTGGGGATGGTTGAGACATCTGAATGGAAAGAGCCAGGAAGAGAAAGGAAGCTTGTCGGAGAACCATCCAGGGTGCTCCTCAGCCTGAAGAACTCAGGGACAGCGCGTGGGATGGAGCAGTTAGCCCACTGTCTCCAAGAACCACGGAGATGACTGACGGTAACAAAAAAGCCAGGGGACATGTGACTGGGCACCCTGTGGTGAATAAGTGACGTGAGGGTGCAGGTTGTTGAGGGTGTGACCAGAAGTGGCTCCTACAATAGGAAGTTCTAGAAAAGTTTCCAATTAGGGACACGAACTTGAAGATAAGTTGAGTGTTAGAAGCATCAGCCCTAGCCTCAAGTCGCCTCTGGCAGAGATTTCAGCAATGCTATTCCCATGCTCTAGGGCACACACCACACTCAGGTGCCCTGATTCCCTCCATACACAGCAAACAGAGGCAGAAGAGTGGTTGTTACAGAGAATATTGTGAGTATTAAATACACTCACTCATCTCAGTACTCAATGTAAGACAGGAAGCCAGCTGTCAAAATTGCAATTTGCTTCTGATTTTTTTTCAAGCAGCAAAAAAATAATAGTATCAAAGTTGAGCCAATCAAACACTGGAGGCAGAGTTACAAAACATGAAGGGTTGGAATGAGAGGGAGGACTGGGGGATTGTAGCAAGAGCAGATGATCGTTTTGGGTTTCTTCCCCAGAATGCTTTGCAAGCTGCCCTGACAGGTGACAAAGCCACAGAAGGAGACTGTAGGCAAGGCTCTTCAATGACTAGGGAACAGTCATAACCCCACAGGCAGGTGAGACAGTTCCTGTGTAATCAATGTAGATCCCTAGATTTGCTAAATATGAATCCATTCCACATCTACCACATGCCAAGCACATTGAGAAGTGCCCAGACCATGAAAGTACTTAAATGCACACCGTTCCTGTGCACAGGAGAGTTCAGTCCGATCACGGGTGAGTCGAGGTAGATGATAAGACAGATTGAGCCATCCTCAGCAAGGAAGTGGGGAGCGGGTAAGAAGCTGACTGAGATCGCTCAGGTTTGAGTAACCTAAGGTAGCTTCTCATTCATATTTGCAGGGTCAGAGAGGGGAGAGGACAGAACTCAGGGCCCAAGGTTCCCCGATGTTCTACAACTCAACAAATTGCAAACCAAAATCCAACTTTGACAATCTTTAGGCAAGTTTTGGGTTACCATGAAGAGGATGATTAAGGACAATTTCTTGCGGATCACATACCTCCTTAAGTTTGTGTTATCTCTGGTACCATTCATCTATAAACCCCCAAAGAAGAAAGTGAACCCCATTTGAAGTGCACAGACTGTCTTCTCCTCCCCATTGACACAGTTGCCATGACAACCTCATAACCTTTACTTCAGGATCACTGGGGCTCTCCATACACACCGTCTGGAAGGAGCCCCTCACCTTCCTGGCCTGAAGAGAACCCTGACAGGCTCCCAATGGCAGGGTCTCCTCCGCTTCTCCATCTCAAGGAAAGGCTTCAAAGTCAAAGTGAAAGACAGGGTTGAACTACATTAGTCCCGAGACATCATCTAGATCATTCTCCTTCCCTGCTCTGCTATGGTATTTTCATCTCTACCCACCATGCTTCCCAGTTGTTCTCCTCATTTATCTGAAAGTTCAGCATGTGCTTTACTGCCTCGAGTCCAAGCTCATGCTGACAGAGTCTCAAAACTCCGTTCTAGCCTCTTAGATTCTTAACTTGCCTCTTCTGTGGGAAGGGGATGACTCCAAGGGAGTGAGGGATTTTCTAGACAGTTTAAGTGTCATCGTCTTGAATAGACAAGTTATATCCATAGATAATATTTGTCTGTATTTGTGATCATTCCATTACGTAAATTTTCTACCGTCTTTCCATGACCTCCTGCTCTCACGGAGTTCTCCCCAGCACACCCACCACTCCCAACTGTGTGCTCACACCCCTCTTCCCTCTGACCATTCTCTCACTTGTATCTTTAGCTCTTTTGCCTAGCTGGCCTCCTACCACCTCTCTCTGGCTGGTCCAGCTCTATATGCAACCACTCTTCCTCCCTTTTCACACTGTATGATCCTGGTTAGCACAGTAAAGCACCATACGGGTCAATCGGTAGGATGGCATAAATGAAATTACCGTGGTAATAGCCTCTTTGTAACCATGGTAAACACCGTGACCCAAAACAACATGGGGAGGGAAAGGTTTATTTCAGTACAGTGTTTATATTTCACCATCAGAGGAAGCCAAGGCAGGACCTGAAGCAGAGACCGTGGAGGAAGGCAGCTTACTGACTTGCTCTCTATGGTTTGTTCAATCTGCTTAGACCACCAGGACCACCTGCCAGGGCAGGGATGGGGGTGGCCCTGCCTACAGTAGGTCGGTTGTCTCAAAGTTATTTAGCCTGTCTTCTTCATTGTGTATACCCTAAGATCCTGCATATAATGGCTTTATCCCAGGCAGGACTTACTTAACATGTTCAAAATCACCTTCAATTAGCTCAAATATTTTTTGAGAAAGTAAAGAACCTAAACATATGTGTGTGTGTGTGTATGTATATATGTATATACACATAAGTATTTTAGATACATAATTATGCATGCCGTTTTATGTATATATACATATATATATACTTATGAATAAATTCTTGTTCCCTCTGATATTTTTGATAAAGTAAAGCAATATATAATCACAAATAATGAAACCAATTTTTTGATTCTCTATTGAAGTGTTAATTTCCTAATAACAATCCTTACCATCTTTTTTATCCATTAGACTTACTAATAAGATTATTCTCCCTAAAGATAACTCTCAACAAAGAATTTTGCAAATGGACACTGAGCATACTGAAAGATGCCAGAAATTATTGGTGAGGCAACTAGAGCCATGCAGATGAGCCCTACAACTCATCCCATGTCCGTCCTGTAGCTGGTTTAAAGAAAAGATCAATAGCAGCAAGAGCTGGCAAGTGGGCCAGCTACTTTTCTGTGGCCGTGGTAGAACATAACCAAAAGCGTCTTGTGGAAGAAGGCAGGGTCCGCGGGGGCAGGGAGGGAAGGTCAGCGGGTCGCCCGAGCAGAGCTGAGAGATCACGTCTCCAGGCACCCACAGAACAGAGAGTGACTCACAAGTGAAACGAGGCCCACCAACTCTCACAGCCCATGCACAGACATAAACTCCCCAAGCAGTACCACCGACTGGGGACCCAGGGTTCAAATGTTTCTATAAACAATGTAGATTGACGCTTCAAAAAGTTGGCCGTATAGCTGTTATCTCACCTAGCAATTCTGTTTTGTCTGTGTCTGTATCCAACAGAAATGTATGTACGCCTATACCTACAGAGGCTTAACTCCACAAAACAGCAAACATCTCTATCCATGCTTCCATACCCACACTACAGAGCCAAAAACTGATGAGTGAATAAACAAACTATGGTATATGTAGACAATAAAATGTTAAAATGCATAAAATCAGTGAAGTACTGATTAACGCTGAAACATATACTAAGAGGCACGATAGGCCACATATTCTATTTTCCCTTTTATGTGAGTTATCCAAAAACAGTTAAATCTACAAAAGCAGAAAGGAGATCAGCGGCTGTTGAAGGGAGGGGTTGGCGGTTAAAAAAGCATTGGGCTTCTTCTGAAGATACTGAGACGTTTTAAAACAGATATAATGGCTGCTCAACCTGTGTTCATGCTAAAACCACTGGCATTCTTGTTTGCAGCGAGTGGACTGTTCGGTATATGATTTATTGCAATAGTGTCACAAAAAGTAGTATCACCAATGCGCCTGTCATTTACGTGCTTGTCTACAGGGAAAGGAGAGTGAGGAGGAAGAAAAGCAAGGGGTGGATTCTGCTTGCTTTTCTGCTCCCATTAGTTACTCTTCCGAAAAACAAGTCAAGAAAGGGACGCACGCAACACCTGCCTTAGTTACGGTTTCTCTGGCTTCAGAGAAACACCATGACCAAGAGGAAAGTTTGGGAGGAAAGTGTTGGGCCTACACTTCCGTGAAGGAAGCCAGGGCAGGAACTCAAAGAGGGCAGGAACCTGGAGGCAGGACATAGAGGGGGTGCTGCTTACTGGCTTGCTGCATCATGGCTTGCTCAGTCTGCTTTCTTATAGTACCAGGACCACCAGCATGGGGTAGCATCATAACAATCATCGGGGCCTCCCCTAATTAAGAAAATGCCCTACAGCCTTGTCTACAGCCGGATAGTATGGAGGCATTTTCACACTCCCAGTACTTGGGAGTCACACGCCTTTAATTCCAGCACTAGGGTGGTGGAGACAGGAAGGAATATGGCTGGGTGAAGAGAGGAGTTTAAGGCATTCAGTCTGAGCATTGCATTCAGTCTGAGGATTATTAGGGGCAGGATTGCCCCTTTGGTCTGCGAATTCAGTAGGGGTAAGAACTAGTGGCTGCTGTTCTGCTTCTCTGCTCTTTCAGCATTAACCCCTACATCTGACTCTGGGATTTTATCATTAAGACCAATTAGAATTTGTGCAACAAGATACTATCTAGCTCCAATTTTAATAGTTATTATCAAAAAATTACAAATGCTGGAAAGAATGTGGGAAAGAGCAATCCTTTTATACACAGTTGACAGAGAAGTAAATTAGTCTGCCCGTTCTAGAGAAAAGCATGGTGGTTCTTTCAAACACTGGAATTACGCATGTTCCAGCTGCACTGCTTCTGAGCACATATCCAAAGGAATGAGATATTCATGTCAAAGCAGTGCCTATAACCACAGGCGGTGGGGCTGAGAGGCCGTCACGGAGGAACCAGCGGCTCCCAGCCTGTCCGAAGGAGGCATGGGAAATCTGGGGTTGCAGGAGGTGGAGGGACCTGGAGGGATTGGAAGATACAGAGATGCTCACTTGCCCCATGTGGTTTGTAATGTGGTGGAAAACCCTGGTAACATTTACTCTGTTTACCAGAAGTGGCCAGTTCTAGAAAATGACATGGTACCTTTCCATTGTTTCTTCAGAGGAATGGGATGCATGCTGTCTCCGTGACTTCCTTGGTGCCTACAAACTGCAACATGACTGGCTGTGGACTCCATACAAAGACACTGAGAAGCGAGATGCTAAAACTGACATGAAGAGCAAGCTGCTGAGCCAGCCCATGGCCTGGCCACCATGCACTGAACCCACCTTCCAGTGTGGCTGAGTGTGGCTCAAATAGCAGCACTCATAACAAAGGCCTGACCACGACCACCCCCTCCTTGACCACATTCTCCTCCTTGGTGGGTGGCGGGGGGTGTGCTCATGAGCTCTGTGGGTCTTCTGGTCAACCATGAACCTCTGGGAAGGTGACACTAGTGAATGCAGGTGCTGTGTTTGCTGTCAGTTGGGGTGGTAGGAAATTGCAGAACTCGTGTGGGATCCTCTTGGGCCCACTGATGCCTGGTCCCTCAGTTTCAAAGGCTTGGCTGGTGGTTTCCTTCACCTCAACACTGGAGTCTAGCTGGAGGCTTCGCTTTAGTTTCCCGACCTCCCAGACCTGAATCATCATACAGAAACTGTATTAATTACAACACTGTTTGGGCTATTAGCTCAGGATTCTTATTAACTAACTCTTACATCTTAAGTTAATCCATTTCTATTAATCTGTGTATCATCATGAGGTTGTGGTAAGGTTCTGATCTGGTCTTTCTTCTTCGGCAGCTATGTGGTATCTCCCTGCCTCTGCCTACTCTCTCTCTATATATATCTCTTCCAGCCTGGCTCTATTCTGCCCTGCTATAGGTCAAATAAGCTTCCTTATTAGCCAATATTAATAAAACATATTCACAGCATACAGAGGGGAATCCCACATGACCAAAGAAGAAAAATCCTTCTTCCCACAGCATGGTGGTGGGGTCATTTCCCAAAAGGAACCGTTTTTCTATCTTTTGTATCAGGTTGGTGTTGAAGCTGTCTTCATAGGTGCCACGCCAACTTGAGGTTGATTCAGGAATCCCAGCAAGCAGCTCCCTCTTTTATTCCACCTAGGTCCCTAGTCTATTGGGTGGTGCTGCATACATCCCATTGCTGACCCACAAGTCAGCTGGCACTGGGACACACTAGAAGTTTTCCTTACAAATCTCCTAGGTGGCTCTCAATTCAGTCAAGTTGTCAATCAAGATGACTCCGTAGCATCTTCAAGTTCCTGGATGCTGAAGGCTGCCCCTGGGAGGATGCCGCCAGGGCATTAGGCATGGGTATCATTGGCTTTGGCTAGATATAGATGTTACAAGATGGCTCCTTGTCCTCTAGGAAGTCTCCATATCCACACACCTAGAGCTCTGAGTTCAGGTCCAGGGGCCTGTTTGTAGAGAAAACTAATGCCATTACTCAGAAATTTTGTGACAATCCATCTCCCCTGCCAGAGATGGAAGAGTCTAGCTCACCATCTCTACCTGTCTTGTGTCATGTGATGGGGACTTGCCTACAGAGAATTTAAAAAAAAAAAAAAAAAAAAAAAAAAAAAAAAAAAAAAAAAAAAAACAGAAAAAAAGAAGTACTTAGGCTGTGTGCATCAAGGGACTCTTCATATCAGCCGGCATGGAATAAGCCTAGAGGACCAGCAGCAATAAGTGGAGGAAGAAATGGACTATATAGAAATACATACAGATACGTGGACATTACAGAACGACGAAAAATAAAATACCGTCATTTCGTCATTTGCAGCAAAATGGGATCAAAGCTGAAGGACGTTGTAGTAAATGAAATAAGTCACAAGAGAAAAGCTAAATGCCACACGTCCTCTCATATGCAGAAGTCCAGAAAAGCCAAACGAAGAATAGTCATACACAGAGACTGGGAAAGCTGGGTGGGGGAAATTAAGAGAGACTGAAATAACACTCTGAAGCTCATTAATGTGCAATTAATGCACATTACCAAAACAAAGTGAGGTGCTTCTCTAAAAGAACCATTGGCCAGAACAGAGGGTTAAAGGGAAAAATGAAGATTTCAGAGGTCCTCAGACAGATCTGACCTGGGATAGCAGTTGGAACTGCACATCTCACAGGAGGTCCCCAATACTGCATCTTGTACCTGAAGAACATAGAGGCACTGGGATCCAATCATTGGGTTTTTTTTTTTTCCATGAACAGGCGCAATATAATTGTATGAAATTACCTGGTCTTTTGCAGCTAGGAATTAGGATGGGTCCATTTCTTTCAAATACCATGTTTTCTAATGGAAACTCAGCAGGAAAATTTTAGATTAAAGCAATGCATTCCTTTTCCCCTTTAATAAGAAGTGGTCTACAAATTAGTAGAGGACTTTGGGGAGAGGATGGATTGTCCATTGGCTCCTTAACTCTGGATCTGGGAAGCAAAATCCCAAGGACTGGAAATCCTTAGATGTGGTCGTCCAGGGGAAGAAGAGCACTTTAACAGAAGTTAGGAAAGGGAGGAGCTATCCAGAGTCTAAAACACGAACTAGCAAGTAAAACGTCAGAGCACTGAAGTTGGGATGAGATTAAAAACGTACTTATCAAGTTTTAAAAGCCCATTTTTTAAGAGTTAAAAGTTAGCTATCTAGACAAGGTACTTAAATATGTCAATTCAGAACGCTGGGAGATGGATCAGTTGATGAGATGAAGTGCACACAGGACAACCATGAATTCCTAAGTTCCCATCTCCAGCACCCATCTCAGAAAAACAAAACAAACAAAACCAAAACCTGTTCGTTGCCACACCACACACCTATAATCTTATCAAGCGTTGGTGGTGCAGAGACCAGGGACTCCCAGGAGCTCACTGGTCAGTCAGTCAGTGGAAACAGTGAGCATCAGTTCAGTGAGGGTCCTGTCTGAAAGAAAAAACTGTACAGTTAAATAACCACTTGGCCCATTAGCTCCAGTTTCTTATTGGGCAACTCTTACATATTACTTTAACCCATTTCTATTAACCTGTGTATCATATGTGGCTGTGGCTTACAGGCCACCCCAGTGGGAGAGGCATGGGGAACTGAGTGCTGGGGACAATGGTCTTGTACCCTGTAAAGATGGTCACTTGTATTAATTTAACAAAACGCTGATTGGCCAGTAGCCAGGCAGGAAGTATAGGCGGGGCAACCAGAACAGGAAAATTCTGTGAAGAGGAAAGGGTCAGTCTGCAGTCGTCACCCAGACCAAGAGGAAGCAAAATGAGATGCCTCACTGATAAAAGCCACATGGCTAACACAGACTAGAATTATGGACTAATGTAAGAATTAGTTAATAAGAAAGCCTGAGCTAAGAGGCCAACCACTTTATAATTAGTGTAAGCCTCTGTGTGTTTCTTTGGGATGAACGGCTGTGGGACCGGGCAGAACAGAGGTCCGTCAACAATGAGAAATTTCCATCCTGGGGACTATGATGCAGGGGAAATGGAAGGAGGGCCGCTCTGCGTCCCTTTGACTCTTTCTGTGCTACCCAGGTCTCCAGCCTATGAGATGTGCTACCCCACACAGGGAAACCCTCTCCTCCTAGCTAATTGTCTCTGGAAATACAGGCATACACATGCCCAGAGGTGTGGTCTGCTAATTCTGTGACAGCCACTACGACGGAAGGGAAGTTCAGGAAAAGGTAGAAGGGAGAAAAGTAAGGAATTCCCAAAGCCTGCATTTTAAAACCTGCATTTTAGTAGCAGAAAACAAGGGCACTTATTTTCAAAATGTGGAAGAAGTTCTACCAGGGGAGAGGAAAACGATGCAGGACTGGGGATCAAACAGATTCTAGTTGACTCACTCTACATCAGTTGACTGTTTGAAATAACTAAGGGACCTGGATGACTCCGAGATTTTCAAAATCACCTCCACCCCTATACAATCTGAGTTTACAAGCTCCTTTTTGTGATCCCCACCCCCAAGGAGTCTTCAACCAATAAACAAACCTTTCACGCCTTGAGTTTACAGTGTCAAGTTTTCTTAAAAAGCCTGAAAACCCCAGCCCCACTTCAGCTCAACTCTCCCCCCCCCCCACTATTATTTTCACTTACATGTCTTCCTGAGCAGAACAGAAAGATTCTCAGCTCAACCTGTATCCTCCAGCAAACCCTGTAATTAATGTTGCTTTCTCAGCAGGAAAACCAAGAGTCCCAGTGAGATGGTGTTGACTCCAGGACAAAGGGCTCTTGAGGATTAAGCAACAAATGATGGAGCAGTTTGCAGGGATAAAGCTAGAGCAAGGCGCCATGATCATCCCTGCCTGGTGAGGCCCAGTGCAGTACAGCAAACACAAATGCATATTCAGGCTGTCTCCGGTGCCAGAGACCACAGCTGCTCAAATGAAGCAGAAGACAAAAGAAAATTCAGGAGGGAAGAGAGTACAGAGAAGAAGGGGGTGAGGAGAAGCAGCCCATACTGCTGAAGTCCCCTAGACAGAGAGGCAGGCTTCTCTATGTTACAATAAGCAAGGACACACATAGAAGACTGTGCATAACCTTAGGCCACGTAAGATATTCAGCTTACGGAAAGAGAGATGGTCTCAGATATACACATTGGTGTCCCTTCTTTCCAATAAGATCGGCTGTGGTCCTACTGTAAAGTCTCTCTGAGGGACTATGTTTTTGCAAGCAGTTTCCTCCGACAGGAAGTAAATGAGGTACCCCTGTTAGCGTTCAGGCATCTGTACTGGCCTGCCCTTGGGGGGTCCTGACAGGACGTGTCCTCAGCTGCAGCCACTAAGAGCACCTCCTTTGCACATTCACTACCTTCCCTTTTAAAAAAGGCTCTGCCCACGTTCTCTCTCTCTCTCTCTCTCTCTCTCTCTCTCTCTCTCTCTCTCTCTCTCTCTCTCTCCCTCTCCCTCTCCTCCTCCCCCTCTCCCCCTCTCCCCCTCTCCCCCTCTCTCCCCCTCCCCCTCTCTCCCTCTCTCCCTCTCTCCTCCCTCTCTCCCTCTCTCTCCCTCTCTCCTCCATCTCTCCTCCCTCTCTCCCTCTCTCTCCCTCTCTCCTCCCTCTCTCCTCCCTCTCTCCCTCCCTCCCTCCTCCCCCTCTTCTCTTCTGATGCTCCTGTCAGTAGAGGCTGGTCTCTCCCCCTCCTCCCTTTCTCCTATTCCTTTCCCCCAATTAAAAAAAAAACCCTCCATGTAAGCCCTGTCACGTGGCATCTTTCTCTCTCCTGCCATTTTTTAAGTTACAACAACCGCCAAAGCAGGGACACGGGTCATGTGCGTTGCTACTCAGCTATAGACCCACTCCGTGTTCAGTTCTATATCAGTCTGGGAGACTTTAATCTTAGATAACAGTCTGCACAAGCCCACTTCAAGGGCCCTCCCAGTGGCCTGTGCCACACCCATGACTTCCAGGTCATGGCTGGCTGTTCTCATTTTAATCAGCTTCTGGTCTCCTGAGTTCTACCAAGGTCTAGAGCTTAAACTGCTTCTCCGGGTGTTTTATCACAATTAGAGGGGGGATGCACCTATTGGATGCTGGAAGTCGCCAAACCAATCCATCTGCTGCACGCCTTTGTGGCGCTAGCTCATGAGAAACAGTGGTTAATGTTCTAAAGAGATACACTCTTCAGTGGGTCATAGTCACACCTTCAGCATGGACCAAGGAAACCCACATGCCAGTCCAGTTTGAGGAGTCATATTCTTTACTTTTCCTCTTGCTATGGTAAATAACTTTGTTCTGGCTAATGGTCAGAGGGCACAGTCCATCACGACCGGAAGTCATAGTAACAGGATCATGAGGTGACTGTTCCTACCAGGTCCACGCTTCATGGTCTCCATCTACTGACAGCCACTACCTCCACTCTCCCAGTAATGCACGAAGCATCTTCCTTTCAATGATCTCGCCATTTAGAAGGCAGAGGGCATTCACATCTAGGCTATGACTTCATCGTTCTGCTTCTTCCTCACAAAGCATACTGGTGTGATAAAGAGAGCTGTTCTGGATCTCCAGTGCCCTCCAATTGCCACACCTCTTCCATGAGCTCACTCATCCCTTCCAGTTCTATGGGCATGTTGGCATTCTCCCGAGACTTTGTCCCCAGCCTTCCCTAAACTAATTTTCCTTGAAAAAGTTACAACTATAGTCTGATAAGTTGAGGTAGATCTGAATGTGGGTAGTCGATGGGATTTAAACTTTTGTGTCTTGTGAATCTTATAAGCTTACCCTTTAACAAAGGTCCCTGGAGAATGACTCAGCCTAGGCTCCATCATCCATGTCTGGGTCACCCATGAGAGATTCACATTCTTGACATCATTTTCAGAGAGAGGAAAGACCCTTCACCTAAGCCAGGTATTTTAATTAGTTTTGCTGGGAAGAATGAAACATTTCATTCCTGGAGACTTGCAAGAGGTCTTCACTGGGGGTGTGCCCTTAGAGGAGATCATGAAACCCCACACTGTCCTCATTATTTTTTCTTTTAGACCTTTCATCCAGGGGGTAAGCAGTTTGGCCACTCGTGGACTTACCTTGCCGCTGGCCCAAAGATCTCAGATGGAAACTTCACTGAATGGTGAGACAGAGTGAATGTCTCTTCACTATGAATTGGCCATCTCTTATATTTCTTCGGGTGACAGAAAACCTGTGCGAGTGGGTTGATGAGTTTCTGTAACTCAACAGATTCTCAGGCGGAAAGAGAGACAGAGGCTGGCTCTCCTGATACTCAGTCTCAAGTGCTGCCATTTGTTTCTCTCCCTCTGTGTGCATGCACACCTGTGTCTATACATAAACACACACAGGTGTGCACTTCTCCACAGCCACTACTTCCTGGTCTAACACAACCCTGATCATTAACTGTTTGCCCTCTGCCTTCTTGGTCCTTCTGATGCATCTTTCAAAGATCTGATGATCTTATCTTGGCCAGTCTTAAGGTGGGTGGTGTGGTTGACAGTGATATAGATCATTCTGCTGTCCGCATTCTTTGGAATACAGGAAGTATTTGTTGCTTTGTTCTCCACTCTGGAGGACCCACTGTAATCAGAACAGCGGAGTTATATTGCCTTGTGAATTTATATCACTCAGTACAAAATATTAGCATGATCAACAATTATTAAAAGCAAGGTTTCCTATTTTCATTCTGTATTATTCAGTTTTATATGTACTTCACAATGAGAAACTGTTCAGAATGCAGTAATCACAATTCGATGACCTTGAAGGAAATTACCAAGATTTACAAAGCCTGGAGGCTGCCGAGATGGCTCAGACGTTCAGAGTTCTTACCACTATTGCAGAAGACTTGAGTTCAGTTCCTGAACCCATGACAGGAGGCACACGGCTGCCTGTAACTCCAACTCTAAGGGATACAAAGCCCTTATCTAGTCCACAGGCAAACACACACACACACACACACACACACACACACACAAGAAAAAAGATAAAATAATGTTTAAAGATCCGCCAGAGACTCAAAAGAATAGGGAAGACATTTCATCATGGCAGTACTTAATAATTATTCCCCTCATTTAAAATTCATGCTTTTGCTTCCAAATTTTATTCTAAGTAGTAATTGTTTGGATTGCCTTAGACATTTCCAGAAATTGAAAATTAGGGAAATTATCCTTTTTTGTTCTCCCACAGTCAAATTTAAGGGGAAAAATGACTATAAAATCTAGTAGTTGAATTTGTGTGTGTATATGTGTGCTTGTAATTGAACCCAAAACCTCTCTCTCAGACCAAGCTTATGTTCTGTCGCTAAGCTCCACCTCAGCCAGAACTATCGTTTTTAATGGCATCTTCAAATCTCTCAAGGAAAAAGATTCCAAATAGATGAATATGCTTCCAAACCAAAGATAGTACGTTAGTTTGCAGCATCCAGAAATGGTCACACAAGATACATCTGGCTTGACATTTAATCCCTGCTGTCATATTTTTGGCTCTTTCTCTATCTTTGAACAATATTTTACAGAAACTTCAACCCAGAACGTAGATACAGTAAATCAACTGTATCTTTTACTCTGGTTCTTTTTTTGCAGAGTTGGCGAGTTTTGACACAGAGATTTGGGAACGGAGGCGCCTGGCAGTCCCATCGTAGATGCAATCCTGCAGCTTTCTCCTCTACAGTGGAGGCTAGCATTGCTGAAGCAGTATGGCCCTCAGGAGCGCTTCAGGTGCCTGCCTCAACTGCCCTCATCCTTCATCCTAAGGAATCATTTAATCTCTTAGCACCTTGCCTTCTGTAGTGGTACCACCCCAGCTAATAGTCTCAGGTTATTAGCTGCCCTTTGCATCCTCCAGTTCCTATTGGTCCCCAGTCCATTGTCCAGAGTGCATCCCAGTCCATTCAAATAGGAGTAGTGGGTCTTTGAAATCCCTTCCACCCCTTGCTCTGACATCTTTGCCTGGGTGTTCTCTCTCAGTCAGCCGATTCTGAGACCTTCATCTCTGCTCCCTCCTCCTATGGAACTGAATCCTGGAAAAATGTAGGTGAGTCACTAAGATGGGATTGGGAGATATTAAGAGGGTCCCTCTAGTCTAGAGTAATTTTAACAATAAAGCGTATGTTGACCTTTAGCTGAAGATAGCTATAGCAGACATCCATGGCCTTTCTGTGAGATATTATCACCAACATTCGTCTTCATCACTTCCTAAGTCTCAAGCTCTGGCCCATTGCACCCTTTGCACTGCCAGCCCAGCCATCTTGCTTCTGAAAATCTAAGTACAGCCACTTAAATTCTCTGCCAACTTTTCCTCAACCCTTCCCTTCCCATTGCTCTTCTGCCTGAACACTGCCTCCTGTCCACAGCTTGACCCTGAACTCCCTCCTTTATCTTGAAGCCAAACCATTAAAGTTTCTAGCTAAGCTCTCATCCAATACCTCTGGAGTAAGGGACCAAGCGAGTGCATAGTTCATTCTCCTACTACTGAGAAAACCAAATGAGGAGAGGCAAAGTTAATTCCCTTTCTTACTGCTGTGGCAAATTCCCTGACAAAGGCAGCATGAAGGAGAGCAGGTATATGGGCTCACAATCCTAGATGGCGGTCCATCACTCTGGAGAGTGAAGTGTTGGGAACTGGAAAGAGTTAGTCACATGACATCCACAGTCAAGAGAAGACAGCAATGGATTGATACGTGCAGGCTTGTACCTGCTCAGCATCTTTTCCCCTTTTTGTTCAGCCCATGAAATGGAGTCACCCACATTCCCCTACAATTAACCCAATTTTAAAAATTGGCCTGCCCACAAGACAACATAATCCAGAGAGTTCCTCATCAAGACCTTTGCCCAGATGATTATACACGGTGTCCAGTTGACCGTCAAAGAGGTTCCTGATCAGTCCAAACCAGATCTGTGTCCAATACACATAGGAAGCTTGTGGTAACACTGATTAGCCGGAGGATTACTATGTTTAACATATGGACAATTTGTTTTTAATGCTGGCAAATTCCAACCGGAAAATATAAACTTGACATGAAGAAACAAGACAAAAGGAAGACGTTCAGCTGGTTTCCAAAAGAGGAAAATCTCCCATGCTCAATACAACTGAAGTATCAGTAAAATGAGCCTTTTCAAGTATAAAATTAAGGGAAACAAGAGCATCTGATGTGAGAGAACAGAAGGGCGAACGAACACTCTGAAGAGCAGTTCGGTAGACAGACAGCTTTAAAAGGGTTTGTTCTCCAAAAATTGCCTAGCAGTAAAATTGTAGATACAGAAACTGAAAACTGGGAACCTCAGAGCAGCAGTGACAGCCTGAAGGTCCAGAGAGAAGGGGGTGCTTTGGGGAAATACAGTGTGGCCACAGAGTGGGCTAGTGAGCAGGGAAAACAAAACAAAAACAAAACCCCCTCAGATTACACAAATGCATGGTAGACGCTAGGGAAATAGCAAAATAAAGAAGTAAACCAACTGTTACATTTCTTTTCTCTGTTATATCATGGTCATTGTAGTTTGGGGGGGTCTGCCATTTTCCATGTTGAAGAAGCATTATGTTTAGATTTCTTTAAAGGCTTATATTGAAAGCATTGATAAACTATTCTTATCTAGAAATCTAAAAGTGTCTGGCAAAAATCCCCTTTCAGGCTCATCCTCAGCTGTTTCCTGAAGGGTTTTCCTGTTCCCTTTAGGGGCAGGGCTGCTGCTCAGTTGGTAGAGCACTTACTTGGCCCACCTGAAGCTCTACACCCAATCCTCAGCGCCGCTTAAACTGAGAGCCTGGTATAAGCCTTAGCAGTGGAGGCTGCAGGATCAAAAGTTCAAGGACCTCAGCATGGTCAATGGGCAACCTAGACTAGAAGCCCTACTTCAAAAACAATTGTAAAAGCCAATGGAAAGGATAATGAGTAACTGAGCCCATGCACAGGCCTGCCTTCCAGCTGTGGAAATGGGGAGCACACCCCCTCAGGTTCTCCTCCCATCCTGGGTGCCCAGCTGAGCTTGATTTTTTTTTTTTTGGTTCATCTTGAGCCCATCAGGTAGACATGACTTAATACATCACAGTCTATGTATGTATGTATGTATGTATGTATGTATGTATGTATGTACGCATATATCCCTCCCTCTCTCCTGCCTAGAGTCGAAGGACCCAACACAACCTAGAATGCCACCTAAAGCAAAATATCAGACCTGACTTTGAGTGAGGAAGATAGACCCTTGGTGTGTGGAGCCCCTGGGATTCAGGGGTTTATCTTAAGGCACAGCCTCACTTACAGTGACCAACATGCTAAGGTCCTGTGGACAGTAAAGACATCAGCACAGACATGAGCTCGGACACAGTTTAAATCAAGAAAAGGAAGGGGTACTGGGATGACAGAGAGAGGAAAGAGAGAAGTACAGCTCCAAGTAGTGCAGGGTGAAGCCGCAGGGTGGTAGGGGAAGATCTTCCAAACGACGTCAAGAAGGGGAAAAGGTGTGAGTCACAGAGCCTCAGACAAGGAATCTATTGCCTGTAGAAGGAAAACTTGGACCCGTTACCCTGATAGGGATGTTTGATTTCTGAGCAGGAAAAGCAAAAATCCTCAACAGCAAAGAAAGGAGCGCAGAAACATTAGGAGAAGATAGGATTTCCACAGGTGAAAACAGGAAATGGACACAGGAAACCACTAGAAAAATAATGACCAAATATTCCCAGAGCCTCGGAAGCGGGTCTTCCCAGCATGTGGGCCCACTCATGGGTCACTTGCTTTCTGTTCTAAATCCTCCGTGCTTCACGCTGTTTGCTTTCATCTTTGCCTTGATGTGGTTTTAAGCTGGGAACAAAAGAAGTAAAACTACAACTCCTACCTCCTAATAAACCTGCAGTTGTGAATGGCACGCAGCGGGTGGTACCGCCCCACTCACGCGCAGGGGAGGTGCCGCTCCACCCCAGGGTAGTTACTGCCCCACTCAGGGTAGGTACCGCCTCACTTGCTCAGAGCTGTTATTTGCAAAAGCTTTAGATTAGAGCCATTAGCTTTAGATTGCAGACTTTCCATTATGGTCGGGGTCCAGTTTTCCATCCACAGATAACCAATGCATTCCTGTGGAACTGATGCGGACCTCTTTGGTTCCTTCCGGTAGGCTTCTTTAGGTCATCCGCAGGAACCGGATAAAACTTAAACCTAAACAAGCATGACGGTGCATGCCTGACATTCCCAGCCAGGTGACCTGAGCTCCATCCTTAGGTTCGGCATCCACTTGCTGCAAAGAGAGAATCCACTCCTGAAAGTTGTCCTCTGTCCTCCATGACAGATGCAAAATATATGTGTGCGCACACACACACACACACGCACGTGCACACACACACACACACACACACACACTCTAAATAAATAAATGAATGAATAAGTAAATATAAATGAATTATTTCCTGACAACTGAGAAAATCACAAAATTCTCATCTCATGAAAGATTTTTTTTCTTATAAAAAAAAAGCAAAAGTCTTTCTTAAAAACAATTTGGAAAGAAATATGTTTGGGAGAAATAGTCTTTCAGAAGGGCACTGAGAAACAAGAGGGTAATGTTCTTCTCAGTGAACAGGGACTTGGAACCACCCCTTTGGTGACGTCACTAATAGCGGACACTCTGCAAGCCCCCTCTATCAAACGCCTATCCCAGTCCCACCAGGTTTTCACACTTGCCTGATCCGAGTAACTGCCTGTTCAGCTGATTAAAACTTCCACTTCCTGGACTGAGCGCTGAAGATTCTGACTTGAAAGTCTGCAAGTCGCCGTTGCTGTGGCGCGTGAGCATGCACGAGGTTAGTGTGATTTCTGTGCACACACGTGTGGAGGCCCGAGACCCACAGCAGGTGTCTTTCCTCAACTGTATACTGACTTTATTCTTTGATACGGGATCACTTGGTGAACCCAATAGTCATCTATTAGGCTGACTAGCCAATGGGCTGCAGGAATCTACTTGTCTGAACTTGTCTGATTGCTACTAACCCCGACAAGGCTGAGGTCACAGGCACCCAAAACATACCTGGCATCTGGTGAGCATTCCAGAAATTCAAACACAGTGCTTGTATGGCTGGCACTTTCCTGACTGAACCATCTCTATAACCCCCTAATAACTCTTTTCCCATTATCCTCAGGTGAGAAGACTCTGAGGAAGCAAGGGGAACATTTGGGTGATTGTCTACAGGTCCAAGTACGCTTGCTCCCCTCTGTTGACCATACCTGGTACCATTCGCCTCCCTGGCTTTGGCTTCCAGCATCCTGCAGCCCAGACTGTCTCACAGGGCAGTCTGTGCTGACTTATCTTTCTGAGAAAGCGTTTGAGGGTGATAAGGAATGTAGCATTTGTTACTTGACAGTAATAACTCATAACCCCTGCCTCCCTGCCTTGGTAACAAGAATTTCATCGAAGTTGCCATAAGAATTCACTGGGGGCTCCACATGAGATATATCAAGCACACAATTTGATACAAACACATCTGTCCTGATGTGCACATCTTTTTATCGTTAGAGCGGATATGGCAGCCGATGCAGACCTCTTTAAAGCTGTAAGATTTCAGCTATTGCTTCTCAAAGAAGGGACGAAGAAATCTCCCTGGGAAAAGAGCTATGTGCAATGGGGCCTGTGTTGGCTGTGCTGAATTAATTGCATTTCCAAAACATTCTTGCCTGAACCACATTTCAAGAAGACTCTGGGCTGCAGAGGATACAAACCCCTTCCACACACATCAAAATCAGAAGAGGCGCCAGATCCCCCCGTGGGATATTGTTTCTTTCCTGCCATTCATGAGAAACCTGGCCCGAGATGTTGCATCGCAGAGAAATCGGAGATGGAATGGTCACAAAGTGAAGGGATGTTTAGCCTACGGACAGGTATGTGTGTTTCAGAGGAAAAGGGAAAGGGTCGACCCCAAGGCGAGGGAATGGCTCAACGGAGACAACGGAGACAGAGAACTTGCTGCTGGAAATATAACAAGAACGGCCCAGGAAGGAAACCTGAGCTAGTGCTGGAGTGTCTTCTCTGGTCTGAGCCAAATGTTCATCTGTGTTGTCAAATTTTGTTGAGAATTGAACAATCTATAAATAGAAACAAGCTTTAATGACGGCTTAGAAGTGAGGACACCCCCAAAATGCACTTCCCACATACCCTGGGGTTTCAGGATCCAGGAAAAATTGCAGATTTAAAAACAGTTCAGCTGGAGAGGTCAGACCAGCCATGTGCGCTCCACATCATCCCAGCCATCCAAACCCCTAGCTGTCTAGAAAGGATTAAGAGTCCGCTCTCCTCCCAGGCCTATGAAAGGTCTATATTTCTGTTTAAGACAAAGACATTCTCTGGAGGACGGTGCTTGCCAACACTCTGAAGAAATAATCTCCCAAAATTCTTGCAGCCCACTGTGTTATGATTTCATCTCATGAAATACAGCCCCTTACATTAAACTCCATAAAACCAAATCCCTGAGGAACGCCTCTAGACGCAGAGTAAGCAGCCTGCAGGTGATGTCCAGGAAAAGAAAAAAATGGAGCAGCCTCTTCTCAGATAGCTGTGTCCCACCACTGGGAGCAAATTTGTTTTGCCTCTTCAGAATATTCACAGGCAATTGCTCGCTCTTGCACCCAGCAGACTGTGCAAAGGCTTTGTGAATGAATGACTAGACCACAGTTCTGCAGCCTTGATCCCCCTCTGAAGAGGATCTTTTAAACTGAAAGCACCCAAATTCATTCTGCTTCTCCTGTCTATGGATCAATCTCTACTTTTGCCTGTGCTGGTCAAATGTATCAACAGGAGGGTCAACAAAGACGAAAAGAAATGTTCTAGCTAAAGAGGAATTCGCAGTTTCTGTTGTTTGCTGAAGGCTTGGGGCCTTGCTAAAGTAACAATGTCCTCAAGTAAGTCACTCATTCCCACAGAGCCAGTCTGCATCTGCTCCCAGGAGCTGCTGCACACCTCCCAATACAGTCATTTTAGAAAGTCAGGTTAACCTTTGGTGAGCATCTTACGAAGAACTCAATCAATGATCCTTATGGTGAAGATTCATAACTCAGGCCTTTATGTTACTATTGGAATCCCCTCCTGCCACCCACATTTAATCTGTCCTTTCGCTGGCATCGAAGGAAGGTCAAACACCATCCAAGCTCGTCTCCACCTCTATAACAATATCAAAAATGTTCTTTAAGAATTCCATATATCTTTCCACATTCTCTTTGAATCCAGTTTTTAAAAGATCAGATGTAAGTTAAAGTGTACACGTCATCCCTGTGGTCTCATCGATCCCTGGATACCACCCATCCCTGGGTACCACCCATCCCTGGGTACCACCCATCCCTGGGTACCACCCATCCCTGGGTACCACCCATCCCTGGGTATCAGCCAAGAGTGAAATTTACCTGAAACCAGAAAATACTACCTGAGATAAAGGCTAATTCCTTGGTCCAGGAAGACTTTACTCTTGTTTGGACTCTTGTGGTAGAAGGGAGTTGTCCTTTTATTTCACATATAACTAGAGAGAACCTTCCTAATACCATTCTAGGTCACCTCGGGAAGCTCTGCCCTCATCTCCAGTGGTTTGAGGATGGTACCCAGCTCCAACCTGAGAAACCCGCTGTGCTGATTAAGCGTCGTCCACTCATCAGCACCCACTTGCCTTACATTGACAATTTACCTACACTATCCTTTCCCGTGTGTAAATTCTTCTACTTCTTCCCTGCCATGGGCATCGAAGGCTCCAACTCTAAGATGGGGTGAAGGTGCTATCTTCCTGTCTGTC
This sequence comes from Arvicola amphibius, assembly GCF_903992535.2. Taxonomy (NCBI): domain Eukaryota; kingdom Metazoa; phylum Chordata; class Mammalia; order Rodentia; family Cricetidae; genus Arvicola; species Arvicola amphibius. The sequence continues at coordinate 2,921,950 of NC_052057.2, read as the reverse complement.
CTTCGAATGAGTGGAGAAGCCACAATACTTATGGCCCCCTGACCTGCGCTTTCCTGACTGGATCAAACTACCAATGCCTGTGCTGTAGATTTTTTTTCTCGTGTTACTGTCAGCATCGGTTGGCCTGTGAGGCTTTCTGCATCGATATCCCTTGCTGGCCCCCGCAGTACAAATGAAAGACAAGCCTTTGTGTTTAGACAAAGTCAGTAAGGAGGCCAGAAGCCATTTATTGTCAATGTTAGTAATCATTTCTCACATAATTATAAATGATTTTATGCTCTAAAACAGTACATAAAAATACAAAATAATCACATGTTTCGTTTCTTATGCCACTAAGCCATTTACTAACCTTTCAAATCTGGCTGTATGGAAGGAAATAAATTGAGGACCAAATGCTGTCATGAAGGTATAAAAGGCTTTAAGATGCTCGGCCTCTCTGGTCTTCCTTGGTTTTCTTATCTACACGATAAAAAAAAATCCTGTTTTAGCAATGCTGTGATTCCTGAATGAATGCATTGCCTATGAAGACATTTGAACAAGAATTGTAGCTGCAGAAGTCAGTGTCAAGCCCATTCATTCCCAGGATCACTCATTCGTTCTACAGAACCAGACACCTAATAGAGCCAAGCACATGTGCATCAGTGAGGACAGAGAGCAAACACAGCAGCGGCCTTCTGTATCGAGACGTGGAAGAACGGTGTTTTATTAACCGCCTGACGGGCTTTAAAGGAGATGGGCATTGTGGTGGGAATGTCCCACAGGGCATGATGTTGGCCAGCAGAGGCCACTGTGGCTCATCTACTCAACAGTAGATTCGACATGGGCAGTCTCTAGGATTGAAAGACTGACCTGTGGTAACAATCCTTGGAAAGAAAGAGAGCTACAGGTGGGAATGAAAACTCAGTGGTGTCAGAGGGAGACGGTGGGAAATGGAGGATGAGGTCCCTGCGGAAAAGAAAGGCAGGAAGTGAGATGACTGATTCGTAAATGATGATGAACTGTTTCTCAGGTTCCCCCGGGAGCAAAAAGCACGTATTACCATGGTCACTCTCATTCGCTGTAGTGGGAAGCGGCGGGGCTGCGTCCCACCACCCGGCCACCGGCTAGCTTTACACCCGAAATAATTACACGGAAACTGTATTTTTTTAAAACACTGCCTGGCCCATAGTTTTAGCCTCTTATTGGCTAATTTTCACATCTTTCTTTAACCCATATTTAGTAATCTGGGTAGCACCATGAGGTGTGGCTTACCAGGAGAGATCTTAACCTGCGTCTATCTCGGAGAGGAGAAGCATGGAGACTCCTATGGCAAATGCCTAAAGCGTCTCCCTAACTCTACTTCCTTGTTCCCACAATTCTGTTCTGTCTACTCCACCTACCTAATTTTCTGTTCTTAAAGGGCCAAGACAGTTTTCTTTATTAATTAACCAATAAAAAAAACATAGACAGATAACTCTCCTCCATCAATTCACATGATTTGTTGCCTTGGCATGATATTTTGCAATGTCTGGAGACATTTTTTTTTGTTGGTATAACCTGGCAATAGAGATGGAAGAGAAAGATTCTAATGGCATTGGTTGGCAAAAGACCACCGAGTAGCTAAACTCATCTTACTGTGCACAACACAACCCCCCTACACACAACAACAACAAATTATCAGGCCTAAAATGTCCATGACACCAAAGTTGAGAAATTCACACCTGTAGAAGAGTCGGTTGTAAAGCCTTGCTGTTCACACGTGTTTATCTGAAAAACAACCACAGGATAGAAGTGTTTCTCAGAATTGAGTGTTTTTTCCCTCTTGGGAGTTTCCCAGGTCTCCATATAAAAAAAAAATATTTAGCCAGGCGGTGGTGGCACACGCCTTTAATCCCAGCACTCGGGAGGCAGAGGCAGGCGGATCTCTGTGAGTTCGAGACCAGCCTGGTCTACAAGAGCTAGTTCCAGGACAGGCTCTAAAAAAGATGCAGAGAAACCCTGTCTCGAAAAACCAAAAAAAAAAAAAAAATATTTAAGGAACAAAGCCAGGGGCTGGAGAGACAACTCAGAGGTTAAGAGTACTTGTTCTTAAAGAGGACCCAGGTTCAGCTGCCCGCACCCGCACAGAGGTTCACAACCATTTAAACTTCATTACCAGAGGAGCCAACAGCCTCTTCTGACTTCTGAGGGCACTCAATACAGACATGATGCACAGATAGACATGCAAACAAGACATCCGTACATATAAAATCAAATGAGTTGTTTGTTCATGTTTTAAGCAAAGTCAGACTTAGCCCAAGTTGAAGGAGACCCACAATGAAAGCAGAAGTACGGGCACAATTGTGACAACAGCAGAAGCTCTGGGAGAGGACCGCACCAGGAGGACCCCAAAGATACGGCACCGTGGAAGAGCTTAGCAAAAACAAGTGGTGGAAATAGAAAGGGGGAAACATCGACTAGACGAGGCTACGGGGGGGGGGCGGGGGGCGGGGGATCCTTACCAAAACAAGCAGTGGAAATAGAAAGGGGGAAACATCGACTAGACGAGGCTACGGGGGGCGGGGCGCAGGGGATCCTTACCGTGTGAGCGGGGCTGTGACATGGCTGCATGACATTATCCACAGACCTGCCCAGCAATGTCAGCATCGACTGTGACAAATTCGCAAACCATAGAGAGAAAAGGAGCCCATGGGACTCTGCCGTGCCTTTTCAGAGTCTCTGTAAGCCCCAGAGCTTCCCTGAGTTGGAAAATCTAATAATTGCTTTCGAGAGTTTAGAGTTTAATTATTTAAATTACTACCCATGGTAATAGAAAAGTGTAATGGAAAGAAAGCCATGTTTTACCTTAAATGCTGTCATTTATCTTTAAAAAAATAGCCTAAAAATTAATTCACTTGAACGCCACAGAGAAGTCAAACATGCTTCTTGGTTCATGTCTCTGATCTCTGTACTTGGGAGTCTGAGGCAGGAGGATCATGAGTTCAATCTAGCCTAGGCTACATGATGAAGCCCTATCTTGATGTGGGATTCCCCTCTGTATGCAGTGATTACCATTGATTAATAAAGAAACTGCTTTGGACCTATAGCAAGTCAGAACTTAGCTAGGTGCTGAAAACTAAACTGAATGCTGGGAGAAAGAAGGCAGAATCAAAAGTCATGTAGTCCCACTGGAGACAGACGCTGGAACTTTACCCAGTAAGCCACAGCCAAGTGGCCACGAGCCTCGTGGTAAAATATAAAATAATACAAATGGGTTAATTTAGTATGTAAGAGCTTTCTAAAAAATATGCTTTAATGATTTACCAAGCAGTGATTCAATTAATACAGTTTCTATGTGGCTATTTCAGGAGTCTAAGTGGCTGGGAAATGAACAAGCAGCCTCTTATTACACTATCTAAAATAAACAAACTAATAAATATTAAAAAGGACCTAAGCTGTATCCACACCTGCTGACGACGAGCACACCACACTACCACAGAGACCTTTGACGAAAGTCACCTGCTGACAGCTAACACACCACACTGCCAGAGACCTTTGAAAAGGTGGTCATTGGAATGGACAAAGCCAGGACTCTGCTTGATTTTAAGTTAACGGCGAGGAGGTAGGAAAAGTGATTAGAGAGAACCGCACCAAGAGTCTGGATGGAGCAGCTGCAGAGAAGGCTCAGCAGTGACAAGCACTCATAGCTGCTGCAAATTTGGGTCGCAGCACCCAAGTCAAGCAGTCAGCAACTGCATGGAACTGCTCCGGGGGTCTCTGATGCTCTCTTCTGGCTGCACACAGGTACACACAGCCATACCCCCCACACACACAGGCATACACACACACATGCACACACGCACACACACATGCATACACATACCCATACCCCACACACACTCACGCAGGCATGCACACACACATGCACACACGCGCACACACATGCATACACATACCCATACCCCCCACACACACAGGCATGCACACACACATGCACACACACGCACACACATGCATACACATACCCATACCCCACCACACACGCAGGCATGCACACACACATGCACACACACGCATACACACACCCTTTTTAAAAGGAACTTAAGTTGTGTAGAAAAAAGAAAGTAATGAAGGATGCAGACCAGAAATATCTTTCTTAATATACAGAGGAGTTGAATCCATTTGTAAACTGAAGGAAAAACCTGATAGGGAAGGGGAGACTTGAAATAAAGAGTGGAATCATAACACGGTCAATGAAGAAGCAATAGCTCGGAATGGACCCAGGCCTCAGAGGGAAACACAGATTATTTTAACATTATAACAAAGATTTGGTTACTACTGCAACACAGGACCCTCACTCCATGCCACCCCTCCATGCACAAATGGAAGCCACATCTCTTGGTAAAGGCAGCTCTCACATCTCATCAAAGAAACTTCTCCTTCGGCATATGGAAACGATTACAGAGATCCATGATAGGCCAAAATGCAGAGACTACGTAACTGACCTCAGAGTCCCCACCCCCGGACTGGACAACTATAATTACAACCACTACACCTAAGGTTCAGAGAACCGCATGGAAGAACCTGAGAACCAGGAATCCTGCTGCCTGATGGTTTCTTCACGACTACACAGAAATGCTGCTCCCATAAATGCTCAACAAGATGGCTGCCTGCGCAAGGCTTGCAAAGACCACACCAGTTGACATGCCAACATGGATGAAGGACAAATCATTGTAGTGATTAGCTGTGGGCCGGCTTCCCACCACCCGGCTCCCAGCCACCGGCTAGCTTATGCCCTGAAATAACATCACACAAATTGTATTCTTTTAAACACTGCCTGGCCCATTATTTTCAGCCGCTTATTCACATCTTGACTAACCCATATCGAGTAATCTTTGTAACACCATGAATGGTGTCTTACCGGGAAGTTTCTAGCGTATATCCATCTTGGGCTGGAGCTTCATCGCGTCTGGCATCTCTCTGAGGAGAGGCACGGCAGTCTGACTAACTTAGGAGAGGCGTGGCATCTGACTGAGCCATCTACCTCACTTCCTTCTTCCTGTTCTGTCTACTCCACCCACCTAAAGGCTGGCCAATCAAATGGGCCAGGCAGTTTCTTTATTAGCCAATGGGAGTCCTCCATCAAATCATAAGGCCCCACATCTAGAAGAAGTGTTATAGGCAAGCAATGACTGCTGAAAGGACAACCAGGTTTTTCTTCATCTCCTGTTCAGGGACAATATTCCAATCCTAGGAGGTCATGACTAAATACGAACAAATAAGGGTAGTACTAATTGTACTCTCTAGGAGCTATGCATATATACTATATAAATATGTATGTTGACATATATTGTATATTTATACACTATATATAAATCCAGGAGTTCATGTTTGGGGAAACTCAAGAGGAATTGGAGAAGTTGGAGGAGGGGGAAGGAAGCAAATAGAGTACACTTATATATGAAATTCTCAAATTCAAAAAGCAAAGAGACTGAAAACAAAAAAAAAAGAAAATTTTAAAAAACCAGGTAGAGTGAGCCATTGCCAAGACAGAAGAGTGGGTTCGTTTTCTGCCACTGTAATAATACACCTGAGATAGTGAACGTATGAGGGAGAAAAGTCGTGCTGACTCAGACTTAGTCCATGGCCGCTTGGCCTTTCTGCCTTTGACCCTCTGACGAAACAGGACTTTGTGACAGAAACATGGGATATAGAAAGCTGCTCATTGCATGGTAACTGGGAAATTGAAGAGACACAAAGGAACCAGGATCCCACTAGCCCCTCCAAGGGCACACCCCTAGTCTCCCAACTATTCCCCACTGTATCATCCCTTAAACGTCTTACAATTCCTCGAATCTAGAAAGTAGCAAAATCAGTTTTTCCCCCTATCCATACAACTGGGTCCTTAATCACAGCATCCAACAGGTCAGCATCAGGACACTCAACAAGCTATCCCAGGCCAGTTTCACAATGCACATTCATGAGATTGAGCTGGGAATGAAGAATTCCTAGGACATTCTTGGTGCCTCGCCTCTGCACCCACTAATTCCCCTTATGTCTACTGCACCCCCACTTGACCATCAGCACCATTTCCTAGTGACTTGTCGAAGAAGCCTGGCACTCCTGGGATCTCGGGTTCTTTACCCATTAAGCAAGGAAATGCCAATTTTCCATCCCAGGAGTAGGTCTGCACGAATTTACCACCTGGCATTCTCTGTCCTGCAAAGACACTGACCGCACATAGGTTGCCACTTTGGTTGAGGAGCAGGCCTTCTCTTCTAACATCATGAAGAAGGAACACAAGCCAACCAAGCAGTGCTCTCCATGGAAAGTTCCAGTGTCTATCCTTCCCCCAAGTCAAAACAACCTCAAAAGATAAACTTCCACTCTGAGGTCAAGATGACTCTCAGTATGTGCCAACATTGGGATTCATCAGATTTTTTAAAGCCCTTTTGTCTACACAAAAGAAATCTGAACTTGGGTAATCACAGAAAGACTGTAAACAGTCTCTGAAACAGGCAGATGTCTTCATGCAGGAGTGAAAAGTCATTGCTATCAGCCTCCTATCGCATACACGTGGTGTTTTCGGTCAAGATCGACAACATCCAACAAAGGTAGAGGAAGACAAATGAATGAAAACCACATCACCCCGTGTGTGTATAATGAGCTACAGACTGAAGTTTAAAGAGCCAGGATATCTTATTGCCACACATACTCTGTCTTCATCTAAGGGATTTAACAAAGTGTGTCATGGAAGGCTTAAGTACAGGGTTCTCCAGAGGGAGATTTTCAGCACCATAATAATGAGTTGGCGAGCTTCCCCCAACCTCAGCCCTGGGCTATGACACTTATAGTTGTTTTCTCCTGAGCCTTGGGCCAAGTCTGGTTAGATTAAAAGTGCCAGGGATAGACCATGGGACAGCCTGAGTCACACACCACACAATTAAAGTCAGCATGACAGTCGCTGCAAAACGCTTAATAATCTTCTCTTGGGAAGAAGAGCAAAATCCGAGGAGAATGGATAACCCTGGATGTCTCCCACTCATTCTTCTGGGGCTTCTCTAGGCCAAGGACAACCTGGGTGTGGCTCCTTTAGCCAGAACTTCATCTTGTCCTCTCCCTCCCATCACCATTCTGTCATCAGGTTGGCCACAACCAAAGGGCACTTTGTCAGAAATGACTTGGCATGCCCCACGTCTTTGTTCCTCTGAGCCAGGGAACTAGAAACCAGATCGTGTTCACTGTTGAATTTAAGTCTAGAACTTTGGACTGAAAATGTGGCTCAGTGGCATCAAAGCATGAGTGGATGCCTGGGTTTCACCCCTAGACCCACGGAAAGAGAAGGGTCAAACTTAGTCCTTAGTAGGTCATTTATAAGTGATGGAGATTTATTTCTCACATACTTTGAAAGCTGGAAGTCCAAGATTAGCAGGGCTGGTGTCGGGGATAATCTCTGCTTCCAGGATGGTGCCTTGATTCTTCAGAAAGGACAGACGCTGTCTTCCTTCACATGAGAGGAAGGACAGAAGAGAATAAGCCCCTCCTTTAAGGCCTCCATAAGGAATCAGGTTCCACCCATGGGAGTTATGCCCTCATTACTTATTCAACACCTAAAGACATTACCCCCTTAATAATGTCCTGCCAGTGATTAAGTTTAAACACATGAATACTGGGGGGGGGGGGGGGGGGGAGAAATTCAGTCCATAGCAAAAAGCAATCACTTCTTGAGATCTTGAAATACGTAAGCAAGAGCTTATCCGAGGATCCATTGGATAGTTCAGCTCTATGATCAAACTGATGGCCTTTGTTAAATGGAGCGGGCCACAAAACAAAAGAGCAAGAGTATATGAAAGGGATGTGTAGGGTAGAGGGAGTAATGTCAGGAGCGGGAGGGAGGCAAGAGAGCAGATGGAGTGAGCGCAATCAGAACAAATTTTGTATGAACAAATGTAAGTAATTTTTAACATTAAGTTATGATGAGGGATACCATTATGAAAGAGAAAGAGAGAGTGTGTGTGTGAAGGATTTTCCCCTAACTCAGACCCTTGGCTGTGTTGTTCAAAGACCACAGGGCAACATAACACAAAAAGACAGCTGTCTGTGTCTTCCAAAGTCACACTAAGAAAGGGGTTGTTCTGTGTCTGTAACAGGTGGCACTACTTGTAGCTCCAAAGGGAATATTTTACGGACTGCTTTGCAGCAGAAAGTATGCCGTTAGCATCCCACAGCATAAACAGTCTCAATGTGACTTACCTTGGGACAGGGTATGCACAAATATGTCCATACAGTCCTAAAACTACTTCTGTGAGTCTCACATATTGATAAAAGACCATCTGATGAGAACGTTGGCATAAGGGGCACCTGTCACAAATTGACTCTAGCCGTGGTCACATTTCATTTCTCCTATTATCAGTTAAAAATCTGCACAAGGGCCGGGCTGTGGTGGCGCATGCCTTTAATCCCAGCACTCGGGAGGCAGAGGCAGGCGGATCTCTGTGAGTTCGAGGCCAGCCTGGTCTACAAGAGCTAGTTCCAGGACAGGCTCTAAATAAAGCTGCAGAGAAACCCTGTCTCGAAAAACCAAAAAAAGAAAAAAAAATCTGCACAAGGTTACACGTTCCATTTTCGTGCTCTTGTCTGCACATGCTTATGAACGTCACTAACACATTGCTTACTGTTTGTGTTTTCATGGGTAAATAACATGGAATGCAAAAAAATGCATATCAAAAAATGCCATATCAGGTAGGCATGTATTTAGCCATGAATGAGCTTAAGAAATAAAAGTCCTTCACTACAAAGACTTACACATATGTCTATTATTTTTATCTCTGGCAACAAGAAGTCTAACTACAGGAACAGTACCACTTCAGGGTACCTGAGAATCCACATGACTCAGTCCTTGGCGTCGGGACAGTTTCTGTCACCATATTTCCGGGAAGAAGAATAGAAAACCTAAAAACTTTATCCTGAGGGAAGGCTGTGTTTTTGCATGGGAGAACTGGCTGGATCTGAGTCACAGGATCAGCAAGGTGAGAAACTGATCAAGTGTTTAACCTTTAGCCTTCACAAGAGAGGGCTGGAGAAAACTGGCTAGGTGCCGGAATAAGAGGGCAACTCCAAGCGCTGTGTGCAAACAGGTCCTTTACGCAAAACAAGTGCCTTCTACAGGCCGTGCTTTTCCCTGACTCGGGGTGGCTCAGTTTGTCTCAGGTGGTGTTTTTAGGCTCTTGGGCTTGGTGCCTTTGTGTTCTTTTCACTTCAAGCTTATATTTTCAGAACCCAGTGGCAAGGATGCTTTGTCTTCTGGCCCATGCAAACTATTTGAAGTGAATGACTCCTGTTTCTACCCCAAACTTCTCTTCAATTATAATCATTTCCACACCAGATTTTTGCAAGTCAATTTATTTTGCTAGTAATCCTATTACTTTTGCTGTGTTTAAAATAGAGAAGGCTGAGCTCAGATTCAAATCATGCCTGTCTGTATTGAGCAGTTTTAGCTGCTTTTGTGATGCCTGTGACAGTGGGGATCTCAGACACGCACTGCCACCAGAAGGGTTTCAGATTTTGCTCCGAATCAGCTGACATCTGTGTCACATATACGAATATGAATATGGGCAACCTAGAAACGCAGTAACCCACTCAGGAAGTCTGCTATGACACACTATACACAAAAGACTGAAGGCCAATCAAAGGTTTAAATACAAAAAAATTGTGAAAGAATGCTGGGATATTATATGAGATGCTTTAGAAGAAATGCTTAAACAAGTCATAGAAGTTAGACGCCACAGAGAAAAATATTGATAATTGTGTCTAAATTGCAATTAATACTGAATGAAAAAAGACAACAATAAAGCTATAAGGCAAGGCTTCAATGTATTAAATGTATTATAATCCATTTGTTTGGTTGGTTTTTTTAAAAAAAATGTGACATCAAAAATATATAAAGAAGATCTATGAATCAATAAAGAAAATGACAGAATAGAGAAAAACATTCAAGTTGCTAAAGGAGACTTTGGGAGGCCCATAAATATTCAAAGGGCATTGTAAACCTCGCTTGTAACCAATGAACCGAAACAATTCATATGATGTTCACATCCATCACACTGGAGAGAGTGTGGGACACCTGTCAGTACCGTCATGCAAGGGTCCAGGACTTACACCCATCCAGTTAGAGAGATGGTATGTCTGTCGGTACTAGCATGTAAGGACGCAGGAAAGCAAAGCTTCCGTTGTTAGCCAGGGTTTCCAGTGGAATGGTCACAGGGGACTACCTAGCCATTCTCTGGGGCTAAGAACATCATCCATTCCTCCTCACAGTTCCCTGAAAAAACATCTTACGAATAAGCACCAGGAGGCATATACAAAGAAGTACATTGTATCTTTGTTTTTAATAATAAAAATTTAGAATTGATCTAAAAGGAGAATTCAGAAAAATGCTAATTAGTCATACAATAGAACACTATGAAAATGAAAAATAAAAGTGAAAATAGATGAGATCGCCTCCCCACATGAATAAAGCCCCAAACCACCCTCCACCCTCCATCCTGCTCAAACCACCCCTCCTTCAGATCGTTTTTTTTTTTTTTTTTTTTTTTTTTTTTTGGAGTTTGGACATGGTCTCTTAGTAGTCCTGGCCATCCTGGAGCTCGCTGTGTGAAGCAGGCTAGCCTCACAGAGACCTGCCTGTCTGCCCCTGGAATACAAGCCGTGTACGCCATCAGCTCCTTTAGGTCCTTCCTGACCCACCCATACCACTGGAAACTTCCCCCACTGCTTCCAATCTTGCTCTGGCCCCCCAGAGATTGTGATTCCTGTCTGCCTTAGTCATCGCAGACACCACCACGGCGGCAGCAGCCATGGTCCGCAACATCAGAGACTGCGATGCACTTATTCTTGTTTAATCTTGTACTTCAATGTCTCCATGGCTATTAGTCCTGAAATAGGAATTTTCACATGCATTTCCTCACATGCAGAGTTTGCCGGAGCCTTTTCGGATGGTTCCTTGCGCCTTTTTAAAAAACAGAAAGTAAGTTTAAATCGAATTGAATTAAGAGCTAGAATAATGCAAATGCTGTAAGCAAGATAAATTGCTCCAATACAAGTCGTGTCCTTCAACTACAAACGTGTGGCACCATCACTGCACACTCCATGGTGAGACGCTTCCCTCACTAGGGGAGTGAGTCATACACCTTCCTGGCTTAAAAAATACCCCAGTTAAGTCCTTAATTCTGAAACCATATGAGCTTATTCTATGGACTTAACGTATCCATCTTTGGGGAGGGTCTCATCAGCCTTACAACTGCTGAGGTGCAAAGCGAATGAGAAGCCACGAGATGATCGCGACAGGAATACCGTCTGCCCTCCTCCTGCCGTGTTTTGAGCCCCACGTTTTCTGCCATTCCAGGATCTGTTGCTTTTCAGCGCAGTGGGAAAAGGGCATGACGACGAGGAGGAACAATATAAAGAAGAAGCGGTTTGTTTTGACTTGTGGTTTGTCCTGGTAGTTTTTTGCTTTGTTTGTGTTTGCTTGCTTGTTTTTGTCAACTAGACACATGCTAGAGTCATTTGGAAAAGTGAACTTCCCTTGAGAACCTTCCCCCACCAGACAGGACTACGAGCAGACCTGTGGGGCATTTTCTTGGTCCCAGCTCACTATGAGCGATGCCATTCCTGGGCAAGGGATCCTGGGTACCAAGAAGAGCAGGCTGAGCAAGCCAGGAGCAAAGCAGTGAGCAGCACTCCTCCACGGCCTCTGCATCAGCTCATGCCTCCGGGTCCCTGGCTAGCTTTCCTGCCCTGAGCTCCCTGGCTAATGGACTGCAAGCCAGGTGAAACAAATCCTCCTCACCCCCAGGTTGCTTCTGGTCGTGGTGTTTTATCTCAACAATAGAGACCCTAACTAAGACATAGTTCTGGGGGGGGGTCCATAATGGTGGGGGAGGCACAGAAACGGACAGCTATAAGAGAAATCTGAGATCCATATGCTTATCTTCTAACATGAAGCAGAGAGAGAAACCTGGAAGTGGGGCAAGGCTATAAACTTACACAACCCACCCCCCATGGCATACTTTCTCCTACAAGGCTGTACCTCTGCGGCCGCCCCAAACAGAGCCACCAACAGGACAAATATTTAAACAAGTGTGTAGAGGCTGTGGGAGACAGATCTCATTCAAACACTGTCTTGCAAAGCTCTAGAGCTTCCTGGGGCCTCGTAGACTCATTTTTCACTAATAGTGTCTAGTAACTTGAACTTGAATTCAAATTCTGAAATCAGAGAGAGAGAGAGAGAGAGAGAGAGAGAGAGAGAGAGAGAGAGAGAGAGAGAGAGAGAGAGAGAGAGAGAGAGAGATTACATCTGTAGCTAAAAGAACAGCTATGGAACTAGAACTACCAAGATCATCATAGCCTTCACCATCCCAGTAAGTTTCCTTCTTTAGGAGAAATTCACCGCTCTGCCTGGATTTTCACAGATAGCATCAGACCAAGCCAGAGTGTGGAAGAATGCTTGGCTCCTGGAGGGTTGAGCCTACACGATCCCTTTATTTGAGGATGGTCAGCATGCTGCTTAAGAAATGGGCTCCAGAACTCCACCCACTCAGGATGTAGGCAATGCCAAACCCACTGGATCAGATAGTTGACTAGTTTTTTTTTTTTTTTTAATCAAGTTTAAAGGCTGTTCTAGGACATAACGAAAACCAGAGTGGACAGGTTTGGTTTCACTTCTTCTCTACATTGCTAAAGCCAAATTATTTCATTGGAAAAACAGGACTAACACGTAACATAGTTAGTGGTAAAATGTACAAGACACCAAGTTTTGCCCACAGCACGCGCGCGCGCGCACACACACACACACACACACACACACACACACACACACGAGGCCTACATACGACGTGTCATACTCTGTGTAACATAAGGTGTGTTTGAGGTGTTTCTATTTTAGTTCATTTGAGATTTGGTTTTTAGGGCCATATAAAATAACTGTTCTAAATCTACAATTATCATAAGTAAACAGCCCACAAAGCTTATTTAAAAAAAAAAATAATAACCTAAACCAGACTTTCGTTTCAACTAAAAAGTTCCCAGGGGACTGCATTTCACATCTGAGACCCTGATTTAGCTAAAAGATTTATAAGGACACATGCAGAAATACAAGACCCTATTGGGTGATGAACCAGGTCTGAAGCATAATTATGGTTCTCTCCGCTCTCCATTCTGCTGGAAATTGCTCCCAGGAGCCTGGGGGGGTGAGGTGATTGGCAAGGAACAACATAAATGCTTCACATAATATGACCACCTGGGTCCCCTTCCCACCAGCCAGCCCAGTCTAAAGGCCATGAGAAGAGAGCGCAAAGCACTGCTGATATTAAATTAATGGGATATTTACTCCGTTTGGATGCAATGTCAATGATTTGTCAAAGACAGTAGGGCAAGCTGTAGTTGGATCTGTCTGTGTGTTGTAATTGCTGCCCGGTGGGCCTGTCTTAAGTACATTATCCCAAACAAAAACCTATGCACCCCAATAAGATGTGTACTACATAGAGTCTGGGAACAGAAATTGAGATTTTTTTATAAAAAAAATGAATGGTTAATAATTTGCTGAAATTTCTCAGAAGTGTAAAAGCCACACTGGGAGGCCTGAGTTTTGCAGCCTATTCCTTTTTTTTTTTTTTTTTTTTTTTTTGGTTTTTCGAGACAGGGTTTCCCTGTAGTTTCTAGAGCCTGTCCTGGAGCTAGCTCTTGTAGACCAGGCTGGCCTCGAACTCAGAGATCCGCCTGCCTCTGCCTCCCGAGTGCTGGGATTAAAGGCGTGCGCCACCACCGCCCGGCTTGCAGCCTATTCCTTTTGAAAATGTTCCCAGATCTTCCTTTCATGGGACAGGGTGGAGATGTCTGTTCTTCCGCTCCCAGGAGAGACCCACTGGCTCTTACAGGCCTCTGCTGGGTACAGGGGTGGCAAGCATTTCTGTTGCCTTTGTTACCATCATAATCTAATCACCATAGCACTAAACCTGACCATCTAGAGTTCTCAAATCTTCTGGACAAATGGTCGGAATCTCTAGCACACAAGGGTTAAATGTCAGGGTTCAGTCTAATAAGGAAAACAATATTTAAAAGGACAGTTATAGGGGAAAAATCATTTGCTTGTTTCTCTTGAAGACACCATGGCCACCACCAGCACCAGCCACATACACTCGCCTCTGCTTAAGACAGCTGCATGGCTGAGCGTGGCAAGCTCTGAACAGTCTAAGACTGCAGTCAGGAAGTCAGACTCAGGAGCTCCTGAGCCATCCCTGACAAGGTGAAACTCAGCTCTGCCCTGCAGCTTGCAGCAATATGAGTCTTCTACTGCTCAATAAAATCCCTTTGCGCCCAAGAGTTTGCAGAGACATCAAAGGAGCAATGTAAAGAAATAGCTATAAAGGAGCATGCTACATTGAGTACAAGCACTCTAGAGTATACAGCCCATGCATGAGTCACAAATAAGTGTGGCAATCTTTGTCTGCACAGAACAGTAGAGTAGTTCGTTGAGTCATGAAGGGTGAACCTGTTGGCTTGGTCAGCTGTCTGGAATGATCTACCTCTAGCTGGTTGGTAATGAGGACTCATCGTAGTACGGTTGGCAGTGAGTTCCCATATGAATGCCTTTCCAATGCCGTGGAAGCTTACTGTGTACTACTGGGAAGAATGAAATTCTGAGCCAGGACTTGCACAGATATCCCTGGTATGGTCACGTATTCAGCCACGTGGAGCATGTGTAGCTCATCTTGGTTTCAAATTGCAAAAGGCCCAAGTGTCAAGACACCATCCTGAGTCTATTCTCTCTTTTGTCCAACCCTTTTGTGTCCGGTTCTGGTTGGCTTTTAAACAAAGATCCCTAGACATAGAGGGATGCCTTGTAGATTGCTTCATTATGAAGGCACATGGGTACCAAATAAATACATCCAGACTCCAGGCTAGATGCCGACAGGCACAGTCAGAAAGGAAGGATTCCTGCCTCACGGGGTCCGTGAGGTGTTTCTAAGGCTTTGAGTGACTTGCTTTTGAAACACACACACACACACACACACACACACACACACACACACAGAGAGAGAGAGAGAGAGAGAGAGAGAGAGAGAGAGAGAGAGAGAGAGAGAGAGAGAGAGAACCCTCTTTTACAGAGAGGGAGGAAGGGAGAGAGGTCTACTTTAAAAACTAGATCCTACATCCAGGCACAGTGGCGTACCCTTTAATCCCAGTACTAGAGAGGCAGAGGCAGGCAGATCTCTGAATTTGAGGCCAGCCTGGTTGGCATAGGGAGTTTCAGGACAGCAAGAGCTACATAGTGAGACCCTGTCTTGAAAAAAGAAAAACTAGATAAGTAAATAAATAGAAAAATAAACAAGCAAACAAATAAGGAAATGAAAAAACAAACGTGGTCCGTAGGGCCTTAGGAGTAGGGAACGTGTATTATTAAAAAATGGACGGATCTAAAATGAAGTGATAGAGGGGAGACTCCGTTCACTTACCCTTTTCTCCCCTTAAGGAAACACGTGCCCCTCTAAGGAAAACAGGGGAAGTCGGTGTTGGGGGTATATTTGCTAACACTGCATAAAGACTTCCAGGCAGAGAGAGGAACTCAGAGTTAGAACCTGGTGCAGCAGGAGACTCCAGTGTAGTGGGGTGTACAGAGTGGAAGAAAGGTAAACAGCCACAAGCCAGAATGTAGATTAAAGAATCAGGTTAATTTAAGTTATAAGAGCTTGTTAGGAACAAGCCTAAGTTAAAAGTCAAGCTTTCAGAATTAACAATAAGTTTTTGTGTCATTATTTGGGGGGTAGCAATCCTAAGAAAGTCTAACAAGAAAGACTGACTACATTTGGCATTCAGCATGGGGTCTGGCCCATGTACCCAAACACAGGGTCGGAGAAAGCTGAGAAAGTCACAGGCAGGAGCTGCTGCTCACAGCATGCAGAGGCACGGCTCTTTTAAGAAACCCCACCATGCAGCTGAGTACTTGAATAGTGTGCTACTAGACAGAATGAGAAACCAAACAGAAACGCCTGCCGCAGCACAAATCCAGCAACTTCCCACAGCTGTGGCAGGTAAGCAGGGCTCCCAACTCGTACCCATGGGTGTAAGGCTTGGTTCTCAGGAACCCAAAGGAGGTGGAGTCAGCCACAGCACAGTGTGCTAAGCAGAGACACATGGTGGGTAACCTAGCAGTTTACGGTTTGGCAGTCAAAACAACAACAATAACACTGCAGACATGCAAGAAAAAAAACAGGTCCAGGCAGGAAAAACCTTGGAACAGGTAAAGTATGCTTGGATATGTGTTTAGGTGCCTAAAGAAAGAAAAGAAAATGGGTATGGACAGTCATAGAAAAGAATAACTAGTTTAAAAATAATAAAGTCTTTAGAGAAAGAGTAAAATAATATAAAATAAGTAGGCCACATAAAGTTGGAAAATACACAGGGAGCCTGGATCCTGTATGTTGTTTTGTTGACTTTAAATTTTCTGAATGCCGATAAGTGAACAGCAACTGTTGCTGAGAGACACTGGATCATGGGGGGGGGGAGGGGAAGCTAAATTAAACCAGCCTATACAGTTTAAGGATGTCTTAACTTCAGAATGGAAGTCAGGACATATGCCGCATTGGGAGAGAGGTTATACCTTTGTTTCCACAGGAAACAAAAAGCTATGAATTCATTCAAAATTAATAAAGACAAGATTTGACTGGGGGAAACCTTCTGAAAGTCTTGGCTGCAGACATGAAGAAAGAAACCAAGAAAAACTACAGGACAGGTGGCCTATAAATTGATATAAGCTGAGCCCTCTACAGGGGAACAGCTCTGAGACTTGAGGAGACATGATAAATCTTGTTCGCTACAGGGTTCTCATGACTTATTATTAAATGACACCCTTTCATACAGCCTGGATAGAGATTTATATTACAGTTTGGATATATGGTCCAGACTAATAAAATTGACAGATGTCTTTTATATGCTTAGACACAGAACAAAAAATTATCCCAAAGTTGTGAGTATGGGGGAGCTGTCTCCATTACTGGTCTATAGCCATGTTGGTAGAGGAGAGATACCCCTCCTTATCCCTTGCCCCTACCACCTACAACAGAGCTGACCCTCCCCTTTACCAGATGCAGCACTCGGGGAAAACAGGCCCTATTCCTTACCTGGGCACAAAAGTAAAGCTGACCCTGTTGGCAGAGGCACAGCTGAGATATCTCTGAGGGTGTGAGAGCAGAGTAGCTGGCCACACGTCCCTCATCTGCCATGTAGTCATGAGCATGGAGGAAAGATTCCATCCCCATGCCCTTGCCCCGCCACCTGTGGTGGGAAAGGGAATTGACATTTCCTGGCCAGCTGCAGCACTCAGGAAAGTGGACTCTGCCCCTTGCCCAGACAGCATGATAGAGCTGGACCCTGTTTGCAGAGGTGTGGGTGAGGTAGCCCCAATGTTGCGGGCATCTCTCTGATGCTCTCTGTTGTCTCCACTATTCATCTGTCATGTGACAGAATGGGTGGGGGAGAGATGCCTCCTACCCATCAACCCCTGGGTCAGGTGGGAGAGCGAGGAGAGCGAGCCCTGGGGTCTTCAGAGCAGGAGAGCTGTGCCTACCCCTCATTAGCTGCTGCACTTTGTACAGTGGCTACTACACCTCTGCCGGCCAACACAGTAGAGCGGGCTGTGAAGGGCTAGGAGTGGGAGAACTGACCCTGGGAATGTGAATGCGGGAGAACTGGCCCATCCCTCACTCATTTCTACAAGAGGTGGACTAGCCAGGGCAACATTGCAGAGCTCACCCTGGTGGTGAAGACGGGGAAAAACTAGAGGGCTGGCCAGCCCATCAACTTCCACACCCTGAGCCAGGGTTAGGTGCTGGTCCACCTGACATCTGCCCATCTGTGATCTACTGGAGCAGTCCTGTGGACCCACAGTTGCAGGATCTCCACAACACGGGGCAGCAACGGGATGTCCAGGAAGAGTTCCAGCAAGGGTCCAGCACTGATGGTGTAACAGAGACTAGGGGCCTTGAACCAAACCAAAGATGCTTTACAATGAACACCTGTTTGTAAAGATAGGTGGATAAAGGAATTTAATGTGTGACTCACTGAGTCACACTGAAGCTGCCGTGATAAGATTTTCTCTTTCTTGCTTTTTTATTCCTTTTATCTCTTAAATTCTATTTTGTTTTATTTGGTGGGAGGTTACTGGGGAAGAGGGCAATGGGAGGGGACAGGAGGTGGGTGGAGTCAGGATACATAATGTGAAAGACACATTAAATAAATAAATAAAAAAGAAAATGTTTTAAGGTCTAAAGAGATATTTTTAGGATGGCAATACAAGTTATAAAAGAAAGTGGTTTTGGCACAAAACTTTGGACTCGGCAAGATAGGACAGATAATAAGTACTTTCTCTGAATTTGCCAAATACTAATGGGCTGGACATCGTAAATGTAACTTTTTCCTGATAATTGTTTATTTTGTATATAGCTTTTACTGTGTTAGAGTGAAAACCTTTCCTTTTTATTTAGACAAAGAGGGGAAATGTTGCAGGATATTTGTTTACACAGCATAAAGATGTGTCTATGTTTTGCCTCACCTGCCTAAAGCACCTGATTGGTTTAATAAAGAGCTGAATGGCCAATAACTAAGCGGGAGAGAATAAGATGAACTTCCGGACAGAGACAGTAACTCGGGATTAGTGTCTGGCCTTGCAGGAGACTCCAGCTAGACACAGAGTGAATCAGACACGCGGAATGGAGGAGAGGGAAAGAGTCACGTGACAGAATGTGGATGAATAGAAGCAGAATAATTTAAGTTATAAGAGCTAGTTGGGGACCAGCCTAAGCTAAAGACTAAGTTTCATAATTAATAAGTTTCTGGATCATTATTTGGGGGTGGGCGGTCCAAAGAGAGTCTGACAAGAAGAACCTACTGCGGGTCAGAACATCTAGGAACGCTGGAGTTCGCAGCACTAGCTTTCCAGTGCTTCCGTTGGTTGCCTCCCTTCTCAATTTGCTAGTCATCCTGACAGCCATGACGATGCTCGGCATGCCCCCCCCCCATGCCTTCCGAGGCACAACTCAAAGAAAGTGGAGTTCTGGTGCTCAGTTAGCCGGGTAGATACCGACAGCGAGAGCGGACATTTGTGGGTCAGGACCACGTGGTCGCCGACATTGGAGTCCCTTGACTGGATGAATCCAGCTACGGATCAGTTCTCCCACTGACCTCCTGGTGACCACGGTCACTTTTCATCCTACAGACTCTCAGCCTGAATTCCTGTAAACAGAAGGGCTGATCAGTCCTTAGTTAGCTTTAAAACCATTGAAACGAAGTGATGTAGTTATCTGTGAGGGTCCTCCACAAATGCTGTGGCTGGCAGAGGGACGACCCATGGCAGGTAAGAAACACAGCTCAGCACAACTTAGTTGGCCAATGCTGGTTCAACCTTCTAGAGTCTGGCCCGGGAGGTTTATTTTAGGCATATTTAAGTACCATACAATTTTGGGGGAAAAAAAGTTTCCTGTTAACAATTATCATAATCCCATATGCACAATAAAGCTCAAGGCGTTTTAGGGCCTAGGGAGGACCAGACAGAGGTCACTAAGCTATAAAGAACATGTGATATCTCCCCAAGGAAAGGTTCTATTGACTGAGAAAGAATGCTCAAGATAACGACGTAGGGAGGAAGAGTCTGAGATAAACATAACAGTTTGGGGGATTTGGGTACGGCCCTGCAGACAGCACGGCGAACCAGACTATGAATAACATCCACTGCCAGCCTCCTGGGTAGAAAACAGGTACACAGCCCTCCAGTTGAAGAGTCTTTACGAGCTTGGTTCCTCTCATGCTCATCTGTGGGCACAGAGACCTGGCACCCTCTGTATCATCCACTCTCTTGAGACACTCTCCGGCTATCCTTAGGGGTTGTGATGTGTATGTTTTCATAGTCTGACACTTGGTTTACTTGAGCAATATAAACCAAATCACAAAATCTAAAAATAAGAATGCTGCTTGTGATCACAAAATAATCTAACTACTCACACTAAGCCCTGTCTGGTTAAACTGGCATGTGTTTAAGTTATTATATGAAATAGTGGCTTCACTGTATTTTCATATATATAATTCAGCCTTGTTCATATTCAACTCCATTACCCTCCTCTTTACCCCTTCCATCCTCCCCTCAAACAACTCCTTCTTTCAAATAGAGACAAAGAGGGGGGCTCTATATGGTATATACATAATAGGTAATGTATATATGTAAGGTATATATATGTGTATAATATATACATAATCCAATATATATGAAAATAGGTGAGATTTGTCTGTCTGTGTATCTTAGGTTTCTATTGCTGTGAAGTGTAGTGATAGTTGCGGGCTGCGTTCCTGCCGCCCGAATCCCAGCCACCTGGCTAGCTTATGCCCCGAAATAACAGCACACAAACTGTATTCATTTAAACACTGCCTGGCCCATTAGTTTCAGCCTCTTACTCACATCTTGATTAACCCATTTCTAATAATCTGTATAGCACCACGAAGTGGTGTCTTACCGGGAAAGATTCAGCACGTCTGACCTGGTGGCTGGCTTCATGGCTACTGTCTCCCTGAGGAGAGGCACAGCGGTCTGCCCCAGAGAGGCGAGGCGAGGCGGGGCGATTGTCTGAGCCACACACCTATATCAGTGAAGAGACACCATGACCACAGCAACTCTTGAAAAGGTAAACATTTAGTTGGGTTTAGTCCATTATCATCATAGACAGAACCATGACAGGATGCAGGCAGACATGGTACTGGAGAAGGAGCTGGAAGTTCTGCATCTGGATCCACAGATGGCAGAAAGAGAATGCACACTTCCTCCAACCAGGCCACAGGTACTCCAACAAGGCCACACCTCCTAATAGTGCCATTCCCTATGGGCCTATGGGGCCATTTTTATTCAAACCGCCACACTGAGTCTGACTTATTTTGCACAGAATGGTGTTCTCCAATTCCACCTATAGCCCGTAAATGGTGTATCTTCGTTTCTTTACCATTGACAAGGTCCCTAGTCACATACCATACACATACTGTATTTTCTTTAACCCTCCGTCTTTGATAGGGGCTGTGAATAGTGCAGCATGGACAGGGGTTTGCAAGAGGCTCTATGGTGCCCTGACTTAGGTTCCTCCAGAGAAAAGGCTACGACTGGTTGAGCTGGATCCTATAATGGTGGTAATGTTGGTTTTAGCTTCCACAGTGGCTAGTTTCCTTTCCTGTCTCAGTTCCTCTCCTCCACACCTCCACCAGCATTTGTTGTTTTCTTGATGATAAGGTCACAATATAGTTTCAACGTGCATGTCCCTGACAGCTAAGGATGCTTGGCATTCTTTATAAATGTTGTCTGCTGGTATTTCATTTTATAACTGTTTTATTTCCTCACTTTTTGGGTGGATGATTTGGGAATTTGGTGTTTAATCTTTATAGATTCTAGATATTAATCCCTTCTCAGATGTACGTTGGCAAAGATTTTTCTCCTATTCTATAGGCTGTCTCTTCACGCAATGACTTATTCCCTTGACCGTGCAAAAGTTTTTGAGTCCCACCCAGTCCCACTCGTCAGCTCGTGACATTATTTTCTGAAAGACCTAAGTCCTTTTCAGAATGTTCTTGCCTGTACTTAACACTTGAAGCATTTTATCTGTTTTCTTTGAGCAGTTTGAAAGGTTAAAATCTTGTCAGAGATCCAACTGTTTGTTTATGAAAAATACTGACTTTTGAATTTTTTTTTTTTTTGCTATTTTATTAACATTATCGCTTACCAGTGTTTTTTCTAGTGAAGTCATGGGATTCTCTCAGCATAGACCATATCATCATTGCGATGATTGAACAACTTCATTTTCTTTTTGCATCCCCTTTACTCCTCCGGCCATCCTGCTGCAGTTAGGACTACAAGCACTATCTTAGAGGTGCCTGGGCTAAGGCACTTCCCACTCGAGCAGGTTTGATCCCCCGGTACCCATGTGGTAACAGGAAAGAACCAACTCCTGCCAGTTTTTCTCTGATTTTCACACCCACAGCACAGCACATGCACGCTCACACTAACCCTACCCTCACGTCTACCTCACACAATAGATCAATCAATGCAACTTAAAATTGTTGGGAGCATGAACATATCGCCAGAGAAACCGGGAATGCTAAGCCTGCAGGATTTCCCTTTCAAAGGGAAGGACATATAACCTATTTTCCATCTAAAAAGCTGGGAAATAGAGGTGATAAACAGCCTGGCGACCTGCCTTATCTGTTGTGGTCCAGGCCTACCAAGCTTCCACACTAGTACAGAGGTGCCTAGTAGTAAAAACGACCCTCACCTTATTTATATAGCCAGGGCCTTCCCCCAAGCTCCCACAACCAGGACTGGAGGTGGTTAATGGCCCAAATGACCTCTATGTATGAGACTATGCCAGATCCTTCCTTAGGCCCTTAAGCTAATAAAGGTGGCTTATCTCTGGAATCCATCTTCTTGGGAGAAATAACATGTACGTTGTGAAAGGGTTTTGATGTAATTATGCCTCCTTGAGCATGGGGTTTGTATTACACCAGGAAACCCTTTCCCAAATTGCACTGTATTTAAATATGCCGGCAATAAACCTCCTAGCATCCGACCCTCTAGAAGTTTGATGCAGCCTGGTAAAGTCCAGCTGAACCGAGTTTTCTTTCTCATCTCTTCATGGTTCACTCCCCTGCCTGTCACGATGCCGGCAGGGTCCCCCCTCACAAAAATCTCAAATATGGTATTAAGACAGCATCACACAGCTGTAAGAGAATGCATCCAGGTGTCGTCAGATGAACCCAGACACAGTGGACAAAAAAAAATGAGCAAAGGTGTCAGCAAGGATGGACCAACTGCTCATTAGTGAGCCGAATCCAAAGCATTGTCTCCGGTGCTGCAGACCCAGAAACAGCGCTGAGTCTGTGCACACAGGATTAATCGGATGATATCCGCATGCCAGAGACATTGGTAATAAGCGACGGCACAATAAATGTATGGAAAGAAAGGAAGCTGATGTCCCTGGGGACTCATTTCTTCCAACTTCTGGGAGCTTAGGAAGAAGTTGACTCAGCAGATCTCACAGGACTAATTCCAGATGCCGAGTCGCAAAGACTCCCTAATGAGGCCCCGCTCCTCCACCGGGAGCTTGTGTGGTTCCAGGGACACAGAGGCAAGGGTATCTCTCAATCCACATGTTCCTGGGCTCAAAGCTCCCACTGGAACTGTTCTGACAGTGAGGTGAAGGTGGCATCACACTGTCAATCAACATACTACTACCTCCATTGAGAAAGTCTGACTGGAGGAAAAACTAAAACTTGCCTGCTAACCAAACCCTGTGCTGAGGGACATTGTGGGTTGACACTGTGGTGCTATGCCATGGGTCCTCATGCACCGGCACACACTGAGTGGTATCAGTGTGGGTTCCCTCTGTGCACGTGACCCAGCTGAAGGAGATCTCTGTGGGATAACGAGCATTTAGAGTTCCTATTCAACCTCCTCCTTGGTTCCCCCGCTTTCACCTTCATTCCCACACGAACTCCAGTTCCATGTTTCTACTGCATTGACCGAGATGAAGCGCGTTCATGACCGTTTGACAAGACAGCCTACCAATACTATGGTGAACATAGCCTTGCTAACGTCGGAGGTTGATGGTTATCCCCAGCACCTCCCAGCATTTTGTCCTCCTTGGCACTAATACAAAGAAAATCCACCAAAAGCCCACTGTTTAAATAAGGCGGCTGTTTTCATGGCCAGCAACCCCTAGTCCATCACTGTGCCCTGAAGGCTAAAAGAAGCCATGCCTCTGCAAGGTCTAAGACCTCTGAGGCACAGTGGTGTGACCTGGCCTTCTTTCTCACCTGGAGAGATATCCCCAGTACTTTACCTCCTGTTGAGTAAGGATCCCAAAAGGCTAACAGATTCCATATCTCAGCATGAGACCTCTGAGGCTCGTTGATGTTCATTGGTTGCCCAGCCTCAATCGTCCCAGAATACCCTCAATAAACTGAAGTACAGTGCAGGCCTTTCCACTTCCATATCCTGACATCTTACGCTGAAGTCCCAATTCCTAGTACTTCAGAAAGTAACCACGTTTCTTTGGTAAAAGTGCTAATGAGTCACAACTGCCAATCTTAACTTGACAGAGCTGAGCAATGTCTCGGAATCCGGAAATCACACTTCTGTGAGGTTTCCAGAAACAATCGACTGAGGCTGGAAGGACACACTGAACACGTGCATGTCACCGTTCTACACTGTGGTGGTCCTAACGAAATAAGAGAAGATAAAGGGAAAGCCAGCTAGCATCATCTCTCCCCTCCCCGGCCTCCTGCCATGAGCTGCTCGACTTCATCCTCCCCTCTGCGGTGGATGAGACCAGGAGACCAAAATAACTCTTTCTTTCTCAAGTTGTTGCATAAGGTATTTTATCACAGCAACCAATAGCTGACTAACCCCCAGGTGAATGGTGATCTTATTTCAAAAGTTAACAGATGATACAGATATCTCTGAACTATCTATGGAATTAAAAATGGTCTAAATAGCCGGGCGGTGGTGGCGCACGCCTTTAATCCCAGCACTCGGGAGGCAGAGGCAGGCGGATCTCTGTGAGTTCGAGACCAGCCTGGTCTACAAGAGCTAGTTCCAGGACAGGCTCCAAAGCCACAGAGAAACCCTGTCTCGAAAAACAAAAACAACAACAAAAAAAAAGGTCTAAATGACAGGTTTTATGTTATGAATATTTTACTGCAATAAAAAGCTACACAGAGTATTAATTGCAAGATATTGCCTGTAAGCATCTTAAGTCTTCTAAATGAAAAATTAAGAGAACCTTGTTGAACAGGATGACGGGCAGGAAGGGGGTTGGTAGTGTATTAGAGAAATCGATGTCTTTTGTTTAGACTGATACAATGACCTTATGTGCAAAGTGCTAGCCACATTGCCCTGGTGGATTTCACAGGGTCACACCCTTTGCTGCTTAGAATTTTCTACAAGGTATCCATCTACGGTTTTTGAAAAGGGAGGTCAAGGCCCAGGGTAGGAGGCCGAACTCCAGATGTTGCCGCTCACACTGTCAGAACCAAACTCACTCTTTCCACGTGGACAGTAACCGGGAAAGACAATGGCCCCATTCCAGGAAAAATCCTCTGTTCGGCATCTGCCTTAAGTGTGTGATGTCTTGTTTAGCTTTCAATACAGAACCCAAACCGACTACACTGATTATACTCTTGCTGTATGCAAAACGCACCGTTGTCTTGGGGGTATGGCGAACGCCTGCCCGTCACCAGGCTTAGAATCTGGTTGGGTTGACAGCACATGTTTCTAATTAGCAATGGTTACCCTGATGAGATTACCAGGGAAGATTAATTACGAGGATCCTTCTTGGCATGCCCGAACTGCTCCCCTCGGTTAATATTTCCAACTTCTTGTCGTCTATTTTGTAATACAGTTTTGACTTGCAATCCAAATTCCAGTGACAGCAACATTTTGAAAAAATAACTGGAGATCTTTCTAATTTAGCGAGCTTGACTTTCTTTTCAGCGTGTGAGTCAGGCTAGTTTCCTGCGGTGTTAGCATGGCCTTCGGTTGAGGAGACAATCCAGTTCTGCTATTGGGCTGGGTCAGTCTCCCAACACCTCATTCCACCCATGTGCAGAGTTCCCAGCGGCAGCTCCTGCGGGGAGAGCTGGCTGCCCCGGGACACTGCTGGCGGCCTGGTGGAATGAAAACAACAAATAACACACACGTCAAGTGCTTACTGTGTACTTTGTCTAAGTGCTTTATTTTATTAAGTCTCACCGGGGACTTACTACGGTTTGGATAAGTGTGCATAGAGGCCCATGTATTAAAGTTTTGGTTCTCAGCCAATGGTTCTTCTGGGAGGTGGTGAGCCATCTCTCCAGCCCCAACAATAGTAACTTAAGCACTATCAAAACTGCTGTTGTGAAATGTATGTGAATATAGAATAGCCCTTCGTGCTGCCTCCTGTATATAGTTTCTTTCCACCTATAGCCACAAGGTAGGATTTGTATTGTACCCCATCTGCATTAGAGGGCCTTATGGCCTCAAATCTTGTGGATTTGTCCAATAGATGTGGGTAAAACTGACATGTACCACTTCCAAATGGAAGCATTTATTATCTAGTAATGGGCTCTTGGGCTCTCTGCCTATCCAGCAATTGTGAGTGCAGATCTTATTATAGCAGTTCCAAACATAACACCGCTGAGAATTCTGAGATGGGAAAACAGAAATCTTGGCACTGAGAAACAAATTTCTGTTGCTTGGTGGCAATCGTTATAGCAGCATAGCCTTGCCCAACCTGACTAATACTGTATGTGATCTATGGCCAAAATTACACTGACGCCTGAGCCACATACCAAACTTCTTAAATAACTTTCTTGCCCTATCAAAGCCTGCAGATCATTTTGATGATAGTGTTGTGAAAATGATTACTAATACGTAGTTCCAAGGGCAGTTGGGAAAGATTTGTGTGGTAGTTTGAGTGAGAATGGTTCTCATAGGCTCATGTGTTGCAATACTTGGTCCCCTGTTCTTTGAACTGTTTGGGAAGGATTAGGGGGTGTGGCCTTGTTGGAGAAGGTGTGTCACTGCCGGCAAGCTTTGAGGTTTCAAATTGCTCACGGCGGGTTAGAGCATTCCTCTTAGCCAGAGTGAAACACACCTTTAATCCCAGTGCTTGGGAGGGAGCCGCAGGCAGATAGATCTCTGTGAATTCTAGGCCAGCTTGGTCTACACTCCTCTCTCTGCCTCCTCAGGGTGTGTGCTCTCGGCTGTTCCTGCCTCATGCCTTTGCTCTGTCACTACAGACACACACACTCTCTGAAACTGTAAGGTCAATTAGAAGCTTTCTTTCATGCACTGCCATGGCCATGGTCCTTTGCCACAGCAATAGAAAAGAAACTAATGTGGATTGTTTATGTAAATCCTAATTCACAATGTATCTCTTAGATTCTATAAAAGAGAATGGTGGCAAGCAGCCCAGAGGTCATTAGCCCCATCCTGCAGCCCATGATGGCTCAAAAGTCTAAAACCAAAAGACAAACTAATTCTGAAAGCAGAACCTAGATAGGCACAGCATGCAAACTCCTTCCTTCCAGCAGAAAGGTGCTCTATCAAAGAGCTTTGGGGAACACCTTCTGAGAAAAGCCACGCAGACACTGCAAAAGCTCAGCCTCATTGCCCTCCCGCTAAGCAAATTAGTCTTTCCAAGGACGCGCTCCAGGCAACTAGAAAGCCCCTCTTCCCAGAGTGCATTCCTGTCTGCACAAAGGGATACTTGAAATACATGAATGGGAAAAATGATTCAGAAAAATAAAGACGAACCCTTCTCAAATTTTAACCACACCATTTTTGAGGTTAAGAGAAAAGTTCTATTGGCTTTTTAAATTTTAATTTAAAAATCAAAAATTCCTCCTTTCAACCAAGTTGGTATGGGAAATGTCATATTGAGGAAAACAAGAAAAATTCTTTTTGAGATTTGGCAAATCTGTCCAAATGCCAGAAAATATTATGATCAAATTTTTGTACCGGAAGAAATAGAGGCAATGGGGGTACTTCATTCAGAAACATCCCTGTCACAATACCCAGATCTTAGGCACTGCAGTTAGCAGCGCTCTTGGGGGCACAAGTGAGGGGGGGGGGGGCAGCCGTCATGACAGCAGCACACTGCTGACCAGGCATGCTTAGAGTAGATGCATAAAGGTAGTTCATTATGACATAAGTTTCCATTCGACATATAATACGTTCTTACAAGCTGTAATGTACCTTCTGCTCATATTTTTTTATTAATATGTGTGTGTGTGTGCGCGCGCGCGGTGCAAGTGTTTACATGTGCACATGTGGAAACCAGAGATTGATTGATATCCGCTTTCTTTTCTCAGCTGCTCTCCATGTTATGTCTTGGGGCAGGGTCTCTCCCTGACCCAGAAACTCATGTATTCAACCAGACTAGCTCACCAGCTAGCCCCCGTCATTCTCCCGCCTCTGCCTCCTCAGCACATGGATTACACAGGGGCACCTTCAGATTTACACAGGTGCTGAGAATTCACACGCGGGGTCTCATCTTGTGTAGCGAGCACTTTACTGACTGAGCCATCTCCCAAACCCTTTACTTGCATTTTTTTATGAAACTTATTGAGTATTCACTCTTGAAAGGAAAAGAATATCATTGTTGTTCACGCATTGGGATTTTTTTCTTTTTTGTAGATCAGGATAGTAAAATTAAAGAGATTTCTATTAACTCCTTTGTGATTGTTTGTAGTAAAACTTTTCAGACTTCAAATGCGGATTACAAACAACAGGGTCCCACACCATTCCTTCTTGAGAGGAGCAAGCCCTGACTGATCGGTTCGACTCTATATACTCTGTATATACTTCTGTATACACTCCAGTCTGTATATACTCTGGTCTGTATATACTCCTTCTGTACTTTCTACAGTAGTTGCCTATAAGTGTGGAAAATAATTATGCCTCATTTACCTCATGGGCTAGGAAAATTCCTTGTGCATTTATTATAATTTAGGGAATTCAAATACACTTTCACTTTTCATTGCCACGGTAACTGTACACATGTGTGGAGAGGTATGACATTTCCAGACATGTATGCAGCGTGTGATGACAGATCAGACAGTGACCACAAACACTCATAATTTCTCTTTGTTGGGGAAACTCAAAACAACTTGTGGCTTTTAAGGCAGACGCCTTCTTCTCTGAAAGCTGTTTATGAAGCAGACAGAAAACCATCTCCCCTCGGCAGGTTAAGCTGGTCTTACACGAAGACAAGGACCAGGCCTCTGAAGACACCTGCACAGGCTTCTCTGACCTTCCATAAAACTGAGCATACACTACTCAAATGGGACCAGCAATTGATCAGTCGTGCCTTCGTTGTTGCTTTCCTGGGCGCACACATTTCTCCCCCATGAAGATCTCCCATTATCTGTTTACGACTAGGAAATTCTTTATCCTCAGAAAGCTGTGTCATCTTCAACTTGAAGGTAAATGAGGAAGAGAAGAAATCTTTTATCTGCCAATACTAAGCCAAAAAGAAATTCTCCTGAAGTTGGGAATGTTTTTTAAATTAACATTACAGAACATGATAGAAGTCTTTTGATTGGGTGGATGGGATTAAACCCCCAGGAACTTGAGGGGATTCCCTTCAAGTGTTAGGCTGTGTTACCAGTGAGGAGAGAGGCAGGGTAGCCTGTTCTGCCTGTGGTGACGTAGTGACATCCTGTGACAAGCACTGTCATGTCTACACTATCTGTAGGTTTCTTCAACTCTCGTGGGAATGGAAATGCTACAGAGTAACACTATTTTCCAAAACTTTCAAATGAAAATACATAGCGATATGATCTGATCATAAGCTGGGTAGAAGACAAAGCTGCCCCCTCTCTTTTTCCCTTTGTGGTCCCTCCTGTACCATTTCCTCTGACTAGAGCAAGAACCTGCAGATTTCAACAGTTTTAGCTTACTACCACCGAGCTGAGAGTTCTCCGACATGTTTCCAGTATTTGCTACAGAGAAGAATCTGTCCGAGGAAAACCAGAGACTGTCTTGTTCAGCTTCAGTTTTAATGCAGAAATATGAAAGCAGAGAAGGGTTTCTGAGCCCCTCCAGATAACACACTATCGACTTCAAAGCACTCTGCAACTGACTTTCTTCCAGGGTGGGACTTGTTGAGAACCTCTTTAGCAAATTATAACTCCACAGAAACAAAGGGAAAACAGAAAGCTTTGCACCGTGCGGCCAAGAGGATCACTAGACACTTCACAGACTGGCCAAGGACCAGGAACCCAATTTAACATTTGCAAATGTTTCTGTGAAATATTTGACTCCTCCCTGTACAACTGGAGATTTACAAACTATTAGGGAACATTCGGCTTACTAATGAAACCTTTATAAATACTGAGTGCCAGTGAACTCAGCCAGGGTGCTAAGTCTGCCTGGGCTGGACGCTATAGTCTGAAATCATACGCTGCATGCTTACCCTTAGACCAGTCCAAATCCTGCAGTCGACTAAAGCTGAGCTTGTCATAAATTGATGAGTCAATTGAATGACCCTGACAAATGTCTTTATTTGGGCTGTGGAAAAAAAAAGTACCAGTTATAAAAACTCAGAAAGGCAAATTACAAAATATGGAGTAGCATTCCTGAAAAGATAACTCGGTAAGAATGATGGAGCTTTCCATTCTGAAGTCTGTCTCTGGGAAGGACATTCACACGTGCAGCTCAGGTTCCATCTGCTGGGGTTTGCTGCCCTTTGTTTGTTTGTTTTAAGCAGGAACAGTACAGGAAGACCAAGGCGTGCTCCTGTCTTCCAAGGTCTCAAGGACCATTCTCTCCTTGGAAGAACAAACAGATGGACTAGAAACGGGACCCTCCAAGGTACCAACCACAGCAGGCTTCCTAGTGTGCCCCACCACACCACCCTCTCCAGTCTGCTGGTGACAAACTTTTCTGTGGCCAGGGAAAAGTGCTGTGGCCACTACAGACTAGGATCATGTCTGTAATCGTTTTTATCGTGGTAGAACAACGGCCTTCTACTCCTGTAATTTTGCTTTTGTATTTGAAACAGGGTTTTGTTATAAAGTCCAGACAGGCCTAGAGCTTGCCTGAAACTCGTGACAATCCTCCTGCCTCGGTCTCCCCAGTGCTGGAACTTTAGGGGAGCCCCAAGCTGTCTAGCTTCTTTTAGCCATTTTTTTTTTTTTTTTTGGTTTTTCAAGACAGGGACCATTTTTTTTTACCAAATAAAAACAAAAATATTTTATATGTAACTGTGTTTGCTTGAATGCAGGCATATGCACCATATGAATGCAAATCCAGGTAGAGGGAAGAGGGCTCCGGTGTCCTAGAACAGAAGTTACAGAGAATTGTGAGCCACTCTTAACGTGGATGCCTGCAACTGCCACTGGCTTCGCAAGACCACTGAGTGGTCTCTACCTCTTCGGTCATTTATTACAGAACCTCCTGTTTCCATTCATTGACTTCTTGACCTTTGTCAACGAGCAAGTTTTCTGTATTTGGAAAAGAGAGGGCTCAGGTGTTCACAGATAGTTGGAATCTGCCAACCACAGGACTCACTGAGACCCTGGCAATTATTGTTCCTTCCCGACAGGCTCCTTCAGGTGGTGAGATCAAGTCAGGCATGGAAAAGCTCAATTTTGTCCTTCGGGGATCATTGCTTCAGATGCCCCTGAGTGCAGCCCAGGTCTCTGTTGTCCCTCCTGGTAAAAACTGCGCATAAGCCTGACCCCCCACCCCAGTTGGTCTCCTCCAGGCAGCCAGCTAGTTTCCCTGGTCTGTTCCCTTGGCTGGTTTTCCTAGGTTGGAGCTGAGGTCCTTGAAATCTTAAACAAGGAAGTATGCCCAAAGACTGTGTTCAGTTGTTAGCATCGTCTTCGCCCTTAGTCTAGCCAATTCTTAAAACAAAAATTTAAAGCACAGGGTCGCGGGCCCTGTGGTCGCCCTCTCTAAATTCCTGGGGTGAGAAGCTCCTTTTCTGGGCATTAATGCCTGTCTTCCCTGTGCCCGCGCCGGAAGCTTCCCCTGGAGTGGGGACCGTGTCCTCGCTAGTGATAGGACGAAATGGAGTGTGAGAAATGAAGTCTTTGTTCCTCCTAGCACCAAAAGCCATCCTCTTGAGCAAACGGGTAAGAGCGTAAAAGATCTCAAAGTTTCCCCGGCGAGAGGGAAGCAACCATCTCTATACTAGAGACATTCTCTGGTTTGGGAAATGGCGCCCCCAGATGGCTACTGCGAATCTTGGAGAAAGACTTCGCCCTGGCACCTGGCAGCCTCACCAGAAGCCTGGGAAGACCTGCTATCCCGAAGAAGAAAGACAACACGCTCGTCTGGAAATCCTGTGGGTAAAAACCAAGTGACGACCACTGCTGGAGACAACCAAAAGTTCAGGACCCTAAAGCAAGACAGCGATACCACTTACTGTGTGACCTGGTTCAGTACCCTTCTGTGCCTCGGTTTTCTTATAATTATGACAACCCAAAAGTGTAACAATCAAAGCACTAGTTTGCCTTCCCAGTGACCATCAAGGTAAGTTTGCTTGCCACCAAGCCTAACCATCTGAGCTTTATCTCCGGACCCGCAGGGTGCAAGGAGAGAACCGACTCTCTAAACCGACTCCAATCGCATGCTGTGGTCCAGCAACCCCCATAAATAAATGCGAGGGGGTGTTTGTTAAAGATAACGATCACGGCCACCAGCTGGGTGGCAGTGAGGATTCCTGGGAACAAGGTGACATTGATCAAGCAGTTGCTGCATCTTTTTATCTTCCTTGCAGGCTTGTCCTACTGTGCGCTGCTCCACTGTTATTCTTGGCTCCGGAGCTGCTGTCGAGCCTAACCCCTCCCCCTCTCCCCCGCCGTGCATTTTATCAAGGAAACTGGAAACTTAGCACCCACGTTCTTCCATGTAAAGAAAGGACAGGCCAGTAGCGTGAACACTGGAGGGTAGGGGTGACAAATTAGTGTCCATTTCAAGTCTGCCTCCTGCGTAGCCGGGAGCTGCTTAGTGGAAATCAAGAAACCAGCGTACACGCGGCTTTCTCGCTTTCACTCCTTCGCAGGGCTTCGGTGGGCTTTCAGGATAGCATTCTCGAGTGCAGGAGGAAGCTCACTTTCCCGGCATCCAGCCCACTCCGCGACCTTCTCGGGTGCTGGGCAGAACTGGGGTTTACAAGCTCCAAAACTTGGAGGTCCCCTAAGCATCTAAGTGTGAGAGCGAAGGTCTTCCCTTTCCAGAAATTTAGCAACCAGCAAAGGTTTAACCAAGCAACAGAGAGACTAGGGAGGCTTTCTTTGTCCGTCAAGATTCTTCAGCGCCCTAAAAACAGAGAAGACCAAACGGAAAGGCAGGACCAAATGCAGGAGCTGCGAGGGCTATTCTTGAGGCCTGCAGAGTTTGAGCCGGAGATTGTTCGCTGTGCACTGGGGTATGGGGGCGTGGCGGAAGGGGACCTAGTATGACTGGCGACCAGTAAGCAGCCTCCTCTAATATGAATGCCGGGGTCTGGCACTGCCGGTCTCAGTACAGGCACTGCTTGCTAAATAGGTGAGAATCAATGTAGCTTCATGGAAGTAGGCAGGAAGTAGGCAGAAGAGGCTCAACATGGACTCTCTGAGGCAAAGGCGTGCAGCTTTGCGTAAAATGTGAGGAGGGGGAGGAAATCTGTGAACCAGGGAGTCCCCCAGGAGCACTGAAGAGCCTGGGCTAACCTAGGCGCGCCAACTGCGTGCTTCTCCAGGAGTTCGAGCCTCCGGGCTACGTAAACTCACACAGAAACCCCGTGGGGACGGTCACCTAGTGTCATTGGGCCGTGCCATGCACACAGACAGTGATCCACTCTCTGCCAGAGGCTAATGCCCTGGTCCCCGGCAGCTAGCTGGCCTCTCAGGCGAGCCTCTCTCTCTTCTCTCTGTCTCTGTCTCTCTCTGTGTGTCTCTGTCTCTCTCTGTGTGTCTCTGTCTCTCTCTGTGTGTCTCTCTCTGTGTGTCTCTGTCTCTCTATCTCTCTCTCTCTCTCTCTCTCTCTCTCTCTCTCTCTCACACACACACACACACACACACACACACACACACACACACACACACACACACACGCCCGCGCGCTTGGCGGGTAGTGGACGAAAGGGACGGTGCACGACTCGAGAGGGAGAAGAAAATGCAGCTGGAGCCGGGTGGAGTCCAGGCCAAGTGGCACCGCTGCTGGAAGGGTCTGAGACAGGCCTCCTGGGTTTCCACCCGCCCGGCAAGCAGGCGGCCGGGAGCTAGACCTTGCTCTGGGTGACACTGGGGACTCCCGTACGATTTCGGACGCCCCCTGGCGGCGAGCGGGACGGGTACGAGGTCCTCAAACAATGCCTAGGCCCGCGGGAGTGCGCCGGGCGCATGGGCAGCCTGCCGCTCGCCGGAACACAAAAGGGAGTGACTCAAACTAGACGGATTGACTTTCGGCTTCTTGAGCTCCCACTCAGGGGTCTGAAGGCCTGAGATGACCCCATGGGAGTGCTTTGGGACCACGAGCAATGGGTATTAGAGAGCCTTGAATCTCATCCCAGGGCCGAAGTCCTAGTATTTCAGCGTCCTGGCTCTGCATAGCCGTTTGATTGAACCTGTTCGTGTTTACGTGACTCGTTTTCAACTAGTTTGTATCTAGGGAGGACTTTTAAGCCTCTGGCCGCTTCGGTTGGACACAGAAAAGCTGCCCCGACCTTTCTTCAGGAGAGTGAGAAAAATGGAAGCTAGACCTTTCGAGACTCAGTGCTCCTGCGTTGTCTGTTGCCAGGAGTGGGTAGGAAATAGCATATGGTTGGCATTCCATCATTCCTTTTCCTCGTAGAAACTGCGGGGGCCACAAAAAAGTGCTGGCCACTGAGCCCCCAGTGCATCCAGAAGGATGAGAACATAAATCGGGCAACAGTGATCAGGGCCTGCTGATGGCTCTAAGTGTCCAGGAAGCAATGTCCCTACCTACCTTACATATGAAAGAGGATCGCTTCCTAGGGGTCCCTACCCAGGACCTACAAGAGCCCACTAAAAAGGAAGCTGACCCTTAAGATCAGGGGTAGGTTTGGGAGAAGAAGCACCCCCCCCACCCCTGCGTGCGCGTGAGCCCACACACTCTCAGTCCCCCTTACCTTCGCTCCCTGGCCTAGCACCTCACTGTTCATGGCTAGTCTCCATCCTCTTATAGTTTACAGCCCTGTGGCGCTAGGTTCCCTATTCATACAGAGCAGAAGATGGCCTGTTGGTTCGCTTCTCACGTCCGGTGACCAGGATGAATGAGCCAATTGTGCGGAGGACATGCTTTGGGGAACCTCTAGGCAGGAGTCTCTCTGCCTTTTACCTTCCCAACCTGTTAACCTCCTGGAGCTAATATTCATAAGCCCAGTTATTGCTTCAGTGGCCTCTCCCGAGGCAATCCTGAGCCCTTTATGTTTTAGAGCCCGTTCTGCCCTCAAGAATGGACATCCCTTCAGAAGGCAAAGTCTCTTCTCCAAAATGGAGAAACTCTTGTGAGTCTGGCAAGTCCTCTACAATGACAGAAACCCCAGCAAAATAGCAACTCGATGCATCATTGCTATTACGTTTTATGATTCAGAATGCATCGAAAGGCAGTGGAAATCCACTTCACGAGCCAGCCTGCTCCACTTCGGCTGGAAACGAAGTTCTCCGGTGCAGCCTGGAGCATGAAGTCCTAGGCTGGAACCCTGAGGCACAAAGAGCCCAGAGTTGCCGGTTCGTGGTTTCTCGGGGACACAGTGCTGATACCAAGGACCGCGGAACATCAATAAGCGTGCAGGCCACGCGCGCCATAAAACACGTTCCAGCCCAGACCCAGCCGCGAGGCTGCCAGCCTTGCTCCACGCGTGCCCTTAACTTTCGCCGCCTCGGCCTCACTCTCCGCTCGCGCGCAGTGGGACGCAGGGACCTCGCTAGTCCGCTTGCAAGGGGGTTGCCAGAGCGCGCGCGCAGCGGCTGCTGCAGCGGGGTGGGGGCGCAGCCCGAATTTCCTGCCAGTTAGCGCGTGAGGGGCATTCTTAACGCAAAACCAGTTCCAGAAAGTAGTGACCTGCCTCCTCAGATTACTCCGGGCTGGCTCCTCCCTTGCTCCCCACTCCACCTCCAGATTTGCATAAAAAAGGCCAAGAAAACTCTGGCTGGGCCCCAACCGCGGCTCACTCTGCTCCCCCGGGTCGAGCCCCCCGGAGCTGCGCGCGGGCTTGCAACGCCTTGCCCGCGCCGACTTCCCAGCGCCCGGCTTCGCGCTCTCGTGTTGCCGGCTTTCCAGAGCTCACGAGCAGAACAAGCCGGTCCGGGACGAACTCAGGTTCCGGCTGCCTCGCGCTTCCCCGATTCGGCTGCCTCCGCCCCCCCCTCCATCCCTGGGGGTCGCAAGTCCACGATGCCGCGGGGCCCTGGCTCGCTGCTGCTGCTAGTCCTTGCCTCGCACTGCTGCCTGGGCTCGGCGCGTGGGCTCTTCCTCTTCGGCCAGCCCGACTTCTCCTACAAGCGCAGCAACTGCAAGCCCATCCCGGCCAACCTGCAGCTCTGCCACGGCATCGAGTACCAGAACATGCGGCTGCCCAACCTGCTGGGCCATGAGACCATGAAGGAGGTGCTGGAGCAGGCGGGAGCCTGGATTCCGCTGGTTATGAAGCAGTGCCACCCAGACACCAAGAAGTTCCTGTGCTCGCTCTTTGCCCCTGTCTGCCTAGACGACCTAGACGAGACTATCCAGCCGTGCCACTCTCTCTGCGTGCAGGTGAAGGATCGCTGTGCCCCGGTCATGTCCGCCTTCGGCTTCCCCTGGCCCGACATGCTGGAATGCGACCGTTTCCCGCAGGACAACGACCTCTGCATCCCCCTCGCTAGCAGCGACCACCTCCTGCCGGCGACAGAGGAAGGTAAGCCTTCCGTCTTCGTTCCACCCACTCCCAACTAGCCCGAGGTGCTAGGACTGGGGGCGGGGAGACCCTGTAGCCTCCACTTTACATCCTGGTTAGTCCCGGCTGGGGGTTCCAGTCTTAGAGATGGCTGAAGCTCTCTCCTTGCCCTGATCTGCTGCCATACGGTGTACCAAATATGAGCTATCCAGCCCCTTGCCAAAATGCCTCTCTGGTTATAACAGTTCCCCTTAGGGAGTTAAGAAAGTCAAACGAAAGTGCCAGTTCTTGTTTGGAGATGCTTGCTCTGCGGCCACGCTTCTGAAAGTGTTTAGCATGGCCGGGTCCTGGGGATGAACACCCAGGCCAGAGGATTCTGCTTTGCGCCTCTCTTCACGTTCTTGTCCCACTGGACAAAACACACGATACACACCGATCGCCCTTTGAGCTACTTTTTGTCCTTTGCCAATGTAGGTCTTGGAGATAAAGTCAAGACTGGCTGGGAGCGAGTGGAACCCTGGATATCGGTTTTAACTGCCCAGGTGATGGAGGAAGAGAGGATAAAGAGAATCTCCAGGACTCGTCTTTTTGTTCCTATCAGCTTTTATCTGAGGAGTGGTTTTAATTAGCTGGAGAAAATCATGCAAAAGAGTTCCCTCAAGTTTTTAGAAAACAGAGAGAAGTTCATAGGCAAACACCATCAAAGCAATGAAAACCTCATGGGCGCTTGCTATTTTTCCTGAAAGGAAAAAGTATACAATGTGTCTGAGCTGATTTAGGCCCTCTAAAATAGAAAGGGGCTCCTAATCCCTCTCCCGGATCCAGCAGCATCTCCCTTTCAATCTCTAATTGTTTTCCTGCAGACATCATTAGTTGAAGAAAATACAAAGTTGTTTAGCAATCTTTCCTGGCAGGCACCACGAGTCTGCAATCATCTTATTGGTTAGGTTTCTAATTTATTGCAAATGTTTGGCATTTTTCAAACATTTGTCCAACATATACCAGAGTAACCAATACAGGTTAGTGGCGTTTCATAGACATTCTGAGCCCTCCCCAATGGAAGTGTTTCTCTCAGGATGGGGAGAGCTCAGGCAGTTTTGTGTGGGTTGCTTTTGGTAAACTAGGTATTTTCTCCAAAATTCACTTTCTTCCTTCAAAATAAGCCCATATGCCTGCAAATTCTGCTCTTTGGCATTTTTAAAATCGGGTATCTTTTCTATTATGAGTCACGAAGGGGTGTGTGTGTGTGTGTGTGTGTGTGTGTGTGTGGTTGTGTGTGTGAAAATTCAATTGCATACTAGTGAAAACCTATATAATTGCATTCAAATTTTAAAGACATTGGGCATGTTTATAAATCAGCGGAAAAAAAAACGTTTCCTTCTTTTTCATGAACATGTGTTCTCTTACAACAGTCTTAGGCCCATAGCTGTGCGAACACACAGAATCCCTGGCCCTGCTCAGACAAAGCCCACAGAAAGTTTTCCTTCCTCTGGATCAGCTTGTCTCGGGGTTTGTTTGCTTGCATAGCATAGGCAACAAGCTCCTGTACCAGGGATCTGGAGGGGAATAATGAAATAAGTCAGTCAAACACAAACTTGGCAGGCAGCGGAAGGTGAAGGGGAGCCAGTGAGAGCTGGCTGTTGGAGTTACTGAGATGTGCTTCCAAGATGCAAACAGGCCCTGCGGGTTCCCCTAGCCATCCTGCCCGGCCCAGATGAGAAAATTTATGCAAAAGATTCCCCCAGCCCAAGCTCCCTGCTGAGCAGGAGGGGTTTTCTGCCCGTCCTGCGGATTAGAACCACCTCTCTACCGCACTTTATGGTCATACATCTTCCCCGTCCCTCCGGGGCTTGGATCTTTTGGTGCTTTCTAAACAGATACTCGGGAATGACTGTCTTCATCCCAGGATTGAGGAGGATGAACCGAAAGGCTGCAGGCTCTCTGGGTCACCTTGCAGCACCCACCGACCCACTGTCCGCAGCTCCCTTCTGGTTTGGGGGACAGTGCTATTAAGCGGGATGTGTAGTCATCCTGTTTCACCCGACCAGAGATAGAAAGTGCAGCACTTAGGAACGAGGGGCCCTGTTTTTATAGGCGGAGGCAGAAGCAGGGTCACAGGGGACAATGGCCGCCTGCTGTCCCTGTTGAAGCAGACTCACTGAAGCCCTTTCTCACGTTTCCAGCTCCGAAGGTGTGTGAAGCCTGCAAGACTAAAAATGAAGATGACAACGATATCATGGAAACGCTTTGCAAAAATGATTTTGGTGAGTAACTGACACCAGCTACAGACTCCACGGCCATCCAGGCTTCGTGGGCTGGGGAAAGTTAAAGTGTAAACCAGGATGGAGTCTCCAGATGTGGCTAGGTGGCACGTGATCACGTCGCCTGCTCCCTAGGAACTGACTGGTTCTCAGTTCTCATCGTGTCTGTCTGTCTCGTACTGACTCACCCTGGATCATGTTCCCTGTTTCCTTAAACAATAATCAAATGGGAATTTCTCAAATTGCCGGTGCCCAATGGCTAACTTCTAATCTCTCTTTGGCTTTTGTGTGTGTGCACACGCGCGAACACACAGAATCTGGTGCCGTGTATCTTTCTCAGTTGCTTGAGAGGTGCCCCAAAAACGAGAAAGCACACACGACCCTCAGCAAAATAGATTCAAGCCCCTAGACTGGCCCCAAATAAACACTTGCTCTGGCACCAAATGAAGATATTTCCACCCTCTCTGTAGCACAGAGTGACACGTTTGTCACTGTTTTACAAAGAGTCAGA
Source organism: Arvicola amphibius (assembly GCF_903992535.2). Taxonomy (NCBI): domain Eukaryota; kingdom Metazoa; phylum Chordata; class Mammalia; order Rodentia; family Cricetidae; genus Arvicola; species Arvicola amphibius. The sequence goes on along the minus strand of NC_052057.2, from coordinate 2,882,765 downwards.
AAAGAAGAATGTTTTCCAGGTTAGCTGATGCTGTGGCCCATGGGACAGACCAAGATGACTCCACAAGCAGTGTTATCCATGGAGCTCAGACAGTAAGCCACTCTCCTATGGGGGTGATGGGAGGAAAGACAGACTTTCTCACAGAGAACACCACTTGGACTTACCTACCGTCCTCAAGTCCCCAGGGGAAGGAAGGAGCCGAGCCAAACACAGGCAAATCCAGAATCAGAATCCGGCATGGCCGAGGACTTTACCCAGAATGCACTGCTGTTTTAATCTTCTCATGAACAGGCATCCTTGGTTGTATTAGAGGGATGGGTATCCCTTAAGGGTGCTGTTCAGTCAGAATTTGGAAGTTATTGTTGAGTATAGAAAGCCACTAGTCCATCAAGCCACATGAATTCTAAGAGATCCACATTGACATTTCTGCACACTCAGCAAACCCTTAGGGCTGAGGAAACTGGGCCAGGCTGCCCCTGTTGACAACAACCTTGCCACCCTGAAATCTCAGGCCATAGTGTCTCAGGAAGTGTCCTGAGTCGAGCCGTGCCCGGTTCCTGACCTATACCCCTACACAGGAGAGACTTGGCACCGTCGAGGGAGGAGACCAGCAGCGTTACAGTTCCGAGTCCTTTCCCACAGGAGGAGTCATGCAGGGCCATCAGGGTTCCTGTCTGTATCCAAACATTCAGACCTCAAACTATCACAGGGCCAGCGGTGGGCAGTGTTCCATCTCAAGAGTCTCACAATTCACAATCCTTTACTGCCACCAGGCAGATAATTATTTAGTAAACTTTATGAATCGGAAATATTTTCTCCTGGCAGCTTATGCTCTTCCTATACCACACATAAGATTTCTCTTCTGACGTTCATGGGACACCAAAGCAGTTACATGAAGGAGACTACACACGCACGTACGCACACACACGCCACTTGCTTGCTCTGTGGCTTCCCTCACAGAAAGACAAACTGAGGGAAAATGCCGTACGAAGGCCGGGGCCAAAGAAGCAGTGTGAGTGTGCTGTACGGTGTAGCAATCAGGAGCGCTTTCCTCTGTCCCCTATGGGGACAATGGGGGAGTGTTCCATTTTGTCTCTGTTCTTTGGGGACGTAGCAGATGGAACAGCTGAGCAATGGCGCTGATTTAGCTTGCAGCATCAACAGGCACAAAGCACTCCCCACCCAAACCATGCATTTGAAACCGAGGAATGAAAAGCCCCTCCTTACCTCCACAGGGCAGATTATACCATGTGCCACTGGGCCCAGGACTGTCACCTCCGACTGCCCCCTCCCCTGTACACAGCATGCCACTGGGTGGGGACTGTCACGTGTGCCTCCTGCCACACCCTGAATCCCCAGTCATACCTTCCAGAGCAAGAATGTTATTTGGGGTCTTTAATTCCCTATGTTTTGTTTCAGCTTCAAGTCTAAGGAAGAATCCCACTTCCCCCCATGACATATATTTTAGAGTTACAGAAGGGTACTTAACACGCTTCCAGCTCAAAATGATAATTCTTCTGGGGTCTCACACTCAGGAGTGTACCACTGACCAGGTAAAGCCTTGCACTGGTCTCCTTTGTCTTAGAGACAACACTCTTTGCTAATGTACAGTTAGTTCCCATGGTGACCTCTCATCCCCTATTAGAATCACAAGTACATGTGACATTTCCACACGGTTTATTCCTTAAACTCTGAGGAGTCAGCACTGTGGGTCAGGTGAGAACCATATCAGACAAAACTCAAGTCACAGCACCCTTGCTTTACTGAGTTCAGTACCCATCATTTCCTTTTTGGCTGGAAAGTCAGCTCAGTTGAGTTCCCTGTCTGAATTATTTTTAAAAGGAGAAGAAAACCTCAAAGACATCCACACACAAAATTCTCCACTACTACTAATTTAAACAATGCATTAAACCCCATCAAAGTTGGGGAGTCATACACGCGTGTCATCTGTTACAGCTGTCAGTGGCACCAAGAGTCTTAGGACACACTGGAGTTGAGCTTAATGCTTCACAAGGACGGGACTCTGACATTGCCTCGAAAGAACACGGTGGTAGTGCAGAGAGAGGTTTGGGGACTAAGCTGGGACACAGCTACCTGGGTGGCCTGGTACAAGTGATGGCCACTGCTCTAAATTTGCATCTTCGTGCACTAATGAGCTTTTAATGGGATGACCCTTTCTAACCTGAAAATTCTATCCTTTTCCTGCATGTGTGGAGTCCTGAAATTTAATCCCAGCATGTGTATTTCCCAAAGCACAGTGTTCATGGCTATAAAATGTGTCTTTTATAGTAAACAACGTACTTTTTGGTCTCAACGTTCTAATGACTCTACATACACATTTTGGAAAGAGTACATACGTGATCTGTAAATGCCTTGGCCTTGGCCGGGCAAATGAGAGCACACGAGGATGAAGTCTTCAGAAAAACACTTTTATGGCTAAACATGTTGTGCTCTTAAAAAGGAGACTCGCATACTTTTCGTCCTTGTTACTTTTCTCAAATCAAAAGCAGCTGCTAGGTCCACTCTCCTTCCCCTGTAATCTGTTCTTCAGAAAGTGGTGACTGTGGTACCAAATCCTCACAGGTTAGTCCAGAAACCTCTGTGACTTAATAAGCCCAGTTTAACCTTTGCAGCCTGGGAGACTCATGTTTCACCCAAGAGTTACGCATTTCTCCCCATGCTGACGTCTCCTCCAGTAGGGGAGTCGTTTGCTGAGGGTGGCATGAACCACATGCCAAGCTTACCAACACAAAAGCTCGGTATGAGAAGCTCACTGACTTGAGTCCTGCAAGAAGGTTCTGAAATGATTACTGATTTGAAGCAAAATCCACAGCCAATGCTTTGGGACTTTAGAAATGGAGCCCCCTACTGCCCCCAGGACCACAGCCCCGCCTCCCAGGCCTTAGTCTTTTTGGTTACAGGACTCTCCTCTTCCTCGCCCAGGCCAATCACAGAACAGGCAGCGAAGCTAACACTCCACCCAGTTGTCCCTCCTCACAACTCGTGTTCTGCTCCTCTTTGTCTTCGCAGCACTGAAAATCAAAGTGAAGGAGATAACCTACATCAACAGAGACACCAAAATCATCCTGGAGACCAAGAGCAAGACCATTTACAAGCTGAACGGCGTGTCTGAAAGGGACCTGAAGAAATCGGTGCTGTGGCTCAAAGACAGCCTGCAGTGTACCTGTGAGGAGATGAACGACATCAACGCGCCCTACCTGGTCATGGGACAGAAGCAGGGTGGGGAGCTGGTGATCACCTCGGTGAAACGGTGGCAGAAGGGCCAGCGAGAATTCAAGCGCATCTCCCGCAGCATCCGCAAGCTGCAATGCTAGTTTGCCAGTGGGCCCCGGGCTCTGTGGACCACTTCCGCTCTGCGAACTCACTTCCGGTTTCCCAAGCACAGTCCTGAAAGCTCCGGCCCCAGCTTGGAGCAGCTTGCCCTGCCTCTTGCATGTGTGTATCCCTAACGTTTCCTGAATTATAAGGCCCTAGGAGGCCCCGGGAACGGATAGCTGTTTTCACATAGAGCGAAAGCCCGTCCAGATCTTGTAGAAATATCCAAGCTAATAAAATCGTGACTCTTTCTATGAAGTTTGAAAACAGCTCGTTTTAAGGTTAGTTTTGAGTAAGTAATACCCTGACCTGAGGGGCATCTTCCCTCTCTGGTCAGTCCTTTGGTTTGTTCTGTGCACTAAAGTTGACACGTCAGGCAAACTGTTTCATTTTTCTCTGTGGTCTACCCTTGTGGGTCCCAGACTTGGTTGAGATAAAGCTGGCTGATATCTCGACATCTTCCTCTTTTCCAGCCTCAGCGTCTACCTCTTAAGAGACGCTTCATTTCACACCCTCATTACCTTGGCCCGTTGCATGCATCCCATCTCAGCTACAGAACTTCAATTTATAAAAGTACAATTAACCACTCCTCGTTGCATGAAGCCGCCACATAAAGGACGAAGCAAATACGGTCTTAGAAATTGGCTTGAGTATTTTAATCTTTGTTTAAAGCATTTTTACTCTATTTTTTTTCAATTTTTGCAAATTAAATCATTGTAGCTTACCTGTAATATACATAGTAGTTTACCCAGAGAAGTTGTAAAAATATTGCTTTAACCGACACTGTAAATATTTCAGATAAACATTATATTCTTTGTATATAAACTTTACATCCTGTTATACCTAGTCTTTGTCTTCTGTCATGTCTCCTTTGACCAAGGAGCTGGGAGGGAGACCTGAGGCCCAGCCGTCCCTCCAGCAGGTTGACGCTCCCAGCTACTGCAGGGTTTGATCAGGAATCGCCTCTTCCTTCTTTAGCATGTACCTCACTTCTCAGCCAGGTTTCATCACTGCTACCTCTGCAAACTCCAGAGGCTTGGAGGCTCCTGTTGGCCCTTCTCAGTGGTTCAGTTACGTGCAATGCAACTCTGACCTGCAGGGCCACATGCTTCAGAGTCCTGCTGCTCCCTGCAGGAGATTCTTACTGCGAGAAAGCAGCCCTTGTGAACATGCTAATTCTGTCCCCACGTAACCTCCAACCCTAAGTAAAGAAAGTCACGATTTGGAGGGCATCACTGGAAGCCAGGATAAAGGGAGAGGATACTGAAAAAGAGGAGAAGAGTCAAACAGGCAGCCAAAAATGCCTGCCTCAGTCCATGGAGGCCACTATGACAATGTAGCTTAGGCTGGGTAGTTAAAATCAACAGAAATCTATTTCTTACGGCTCCGGCACTTGGAGAGGCTAAGGTCAAGGAGCCAACAGATTGTCTGGTGAAGACTCTGCTTCTCACTGTCTCCTAATGTGGCAATGGGTGTGAAAACCTAGCCTGGACCTCTCTAATAAGAGCAGTGGTCTCCTTTCTGCCATGTGACGTAGTCACAAAGGCTCCGCTAATAGCCACTCTCTGGGGATTTGATCCGAAGATGAGTTTTGGGGGGACACAGTAGACCTTAGCAATGTCGGTCCATACACTTCATTATTTTATTATAAAACTTACTTAGAAATTCCAGCCAGCACATGAAACCGAGGCCCAGAGGCCAGGTGGCACAGATTCTGCCATCTGCTCAGTGTAGAGGTGAACTGTGGAAACACGAGGGGCTTGCCTTTGCACAAGTACTTAGCAAGTATTTACTGGCAATGTGCTTTTTAGGTACCGAGGACGCAGGCATTCGTCTTCTTCCTTACAGAGATGAGGAAATGAAAAACAAAGAACCGCGAGATTACCTCTGTAAAATGGGTGACTTGTTCACTGGAGTTCAGGTCCTGCGAGCACAGCAGTGCCCTGTCTATTCCGACTTTCTAAAAGATTTTTTGTTTTGATTTTTCAGTGTGTGTGTGTGTGTGTGTGCACGCGCGCGTGCCTACACAAGAGTTCAGTGCCTGAGAGGTCCAGAAGATGGCGTCAGAGACCTGAAGCTGGAGCCACAGATAGTTGTGTGTCACCCAATGTGGGTAATAGGAAGTGAGCTTGAGTTGTCTGCAGAAACAACGCATGCTCTTAACCAGAGTCATTTCTCCAGAATCTGACATTTTTAACTGTGAGGGCCCCATCTAACAGCCTTTTCTCCATCTAGCTGAGCAGCCTCTTATCATCCATCCGTGGCCATCTCTCCACAGTACCGCAGGCTCCTCTTGCTCTAGCTGATGTGTCCACTGTGGTCCCATGCTACACGGTTGAGTTGGTCCCTTTCGTTTTCCTCTGCACGACCACTTCATTCCACTTCTCATCGGATCCTTAAACTCCAGGCAAAGTCCCTGGATATCTACAAAAGATGACCAGAACTACCGGGGAACTCTGTGAGGGTCCCAGCAAAGTAACAATCTAAGGCTGGCAAAGTAACAATCCACATGAGGCAAGAAAAGAAAAATCCAGTTGATCTCCTAGAGTCTGACCCGAGCAATTTATTTTTGGTATACTTTCACACAGTACAACTTCGGACAAAGATTCCTCAAGACAATGATCACAATACAGTTTAAGGCATGACTGCATTAAAACTCCTTTGCAAAGTACCTGTGACTTTAAAAAGGGGGGGGGGGCTCTATTAGCTGAGAAACAATGCTCATAAGTCTGGGAAGCGTCTAAATTAACATAGAAGTCTGGGGAATTTGGGTGAGGCCTGGCCCTACAGATAGCAAAAGGTCATCAAATTATTAAATACATCCATTTCCAGCTTTTTGGGGCAGAAACAGTTTTACATCCTTCCACTGAAAAGAAGGTGTACAAGTTTAACATGTTTGCTTTCTCTTGTGTTGTTTGTGAGCATGAGAAACTCATGCCCGCTACAGAATTTATGGTCAAACAGTTAAACTGGGAGACTTGGGGATCAGGAAAAGAACAAAAATAAGGCAAATACAAAGGAAGAAAATAGTAAATAAAAAATTCACTTCATCAAAAATCAGGGCTCAGAAGGGAGATAGACGCAATGAGGCAGACACAGTGGAAAGAAACAAGGAGCAGAACCGCAATGGCAAAGGAGATCGTGGCAGCCCTTGGAGGGGAAGGTGGAAGAGCGGAGTTCAAAGTCATTCTCAGCTGCGCAGCAAGTTCAAAGCCAGCCTGGGCTACAACAGGGCACATCAAAACAACAAGAAAACTTGGAAGAAAGGCATCTACTTGGATGTTCTCTCACCAGACAAGCCACAGGGTTTCTCTGTGTAGCCCTGGCTGTCCTGGAACTGGCTTTGTAGAGCAGCTTGGCCTCGAACCCACAGAGATCCGCCTGTCTCTGACTCCCGAGGTGACTGTAATTACATCTTAACCACCAGATTCTTTTGTACGCATATGGAAACGTGATGGTGCACCCATGAACGGAAGCCGGAAGGGCTGCGGACTTCTGAGCTGCTTTAATGATCTGTGACTTGTGGAGAAGCTTAAACACTTAAAAAATAAGATTGGCCTCAACAGAAAAGCAAGGGATTATATAATTATAGATCCCTAGGCAGCGCATGCCTCTTCCCTTTAATAAGTAGCTCAAGATAGGATTTGCTCTATAAAAACAAACGTAAGTGTTTTTTGAGTGGCACTTCCCAGCTCACAAAGGATAAAAAGCAATGCTTATAAACACAGTCCAGCGGACTCAAATTCACAGCACGGGGGCTCAGCCACCCAAAAATACTCCCCATCACCCACTCCATTTCTCATCGGATGATGATCTGTCTGAATACTTACAGCACATCCACTATCAGGTTTTCAATGTTTTATAGTGAAAGAGGGGGGGGCAGCGTTGAAAATCAAATCCAAGCATAAGCCCTCGACCCTGCCCTTTGCCCTGTATTTCCCTTATGCAGTTACTGAGTCTGCAGGACTGAACCGTGTGATGTTTGTCTGTGAAACACATTATGTACGTACAAACTATTAACTCAGCAAATATTTACTGATCACCAGTTATTGGACAATGGCTCATTCATCAATAAATATACATCAAGTGTATATCCACAAGTCAGGCGCTTATCTAAGTGTGGATGCAGCAGTTTTGCCCTAGTCCAACTTTGTTTTGGAGGAATTATACCAGATTCCGGTGATATAAGCACGGGCATTCCAGTAAAGGGGAGAGGCACACACACCATCAGCCGGTGTCCAAGGGACCTGTCCATAGCCTTCACAGATGCGCAGATGAGAGAATAGCTAAGCAAAGCAGAAAACAGAATGCTTGGCTCATTCGAGAAATGTCAGTGGCTCACACCAGAATGTTGTCTATTAAGACAGTTAAGAGAGACCGCACTGCCTACAGTGGTTAATTTAATCTGTTAGCTCGACTGGATGGGGAAATGCCTAGTGCGTTAGTAAACCCAGCTCTGGGCATCTGGAGTGACGTCATGTGTGCTCTGATTTAATCCTTGATAGGTACATAATATGGTAGCTTTGTCAGGGAGTGGTGAGAGGCAAGAGGTGGCAGGAGTCGAAAAAGAGCAGTAAGAGGTCACAGGGAAGGTGTCTTGAAGGCTGCATCTTACTTGGCCTCTTCCTGTATCTCCTTTCCCTGCTTTCTGGCTGCCATGATTGAACTGCCCTACACCCCCATGCCCTCCCCACCATGGTAGACCTACCCCTCTAAAACTGTGAGCAAACAGAAACCCTCTCCTTCCTTTCAGGTTGTCTGTGTCAGGCACTTTGTTGCAAAATAGAGAAGGCTGAGTAGCACAGCATATCTGACCCAAGGACTCCCCGCCTTGCTACTCCGGGATGCCAATCTAGATACAGAAGCCACCTTCCCTTTCTAAGTGATGGTGACCATGCCTGGAAGACCTTCTGGTGAGAGGACAGCCACACCACCTCCTCCTCCGATCCTACCTGCACACCACCTACTAAGCCTGCAGGGTCCACCGTGATAGCATCAACTTCTGCTCTGATCCTTCCCTGCTTTGCTCCGAAATCCGTGAACTCACGACGCAAGTGCGGTCGAGAATCCTCCAGCTCAGCCAACCTGAAAGGATTACCCACAACCGCCGTGGGTGGAAGTAGAAATGAAAGGCAGAGGAAGTTTGAGAACCTCGCAAAGAGGTGGGAATCCATCCATTCCAAGATGTGTCTGAAACTGTAAGCAAGTGCTCTTTGTGAGCCTAACTTTTCATTCTTTTGAATATGCGTCGACAGGGCACAGCTGGTGATTCATACGGCAACTGCGTGTTTAGAATTTTGAAGATCTGTCAAACCATTTTCCAAAGCGGTTGCGTTTTACAAGGCTGCTTGTAATTTACGAGGAATTTCACATCTTCACCCGAACTTGTCATTATCTGGCGTTTTCCTGCCAGCCATTCCAATGGGTGTGAAGCCGCGTTTAGCTGTGGCTTTGACCTGTATTTCCATACTGATTTTTGATGGCGTCACGATCCACGCCAGCCCCAAAGTATAAACAACCCCACAGTTCATGATTTGTGAACAGAATGTGGTGTGTTCCTGGAATGGAGTATTATTCATCCCCCAAAAGCAGTGGCGTGCGGAGGCATGTTACATGTATGATGTATTAGTATCGGAAGCATGGCACTGGCATGTAAGGAGCCGAAGTCGAGCAAATGTTTTGTTGACTCCCAAGGGAGGCCTTGCCCTTTCTGAGGAGTAAATGGGAGGGGGTAGAAAGGAGGTGGGTAAGGGAACAGGAGGAGAGGAGGGAAGGGAAAATTGTGGTGAGTATGTAAGATAAATTAAAAATTCAATAAAAATATGAAAAAGATGCCAGGCAAAAGCCCATATAATTTAGAGTTGCCTTGATACATAACATCCATTACAGACAAGCCACGGAGATAGAAGGTGGATTTGTGGTCACCAAGGGGGGGCAAGGAGGGAATAAAGAGCAACAGCTAACGAACTTGGGGTTTCTTGGCAGGGATAACAGCAGTGTTCCCGAGTCAATGGTGTTGACTGACCCAGTCTGTGAGTCAACAAAACATCAAGTTCAAAAGGGTGGTTAGCGTGTAAGATCTCGGGTTTGTTTAACAACGTCAGGTGTCCCGAGGTTGGGAATCACATAGTGGCTGTGTTGTCATTGAATGGAGCACAGTTTCTCGGCTATCAATCCCAGTGCCTCAGCCACCACAGCGCCTACTGCACCTTCATCTTGTCTCAAATCTCAGATCTCTAGTGACAAAGTCGTTCCTGTCGGATTCACTACCGTCAGACACCACCAGATCCCTATCCCTGACTTTGTGTTTCCATTTGTCTTCTGGCAAAACAAAAAGAGCAATGACCATTTTCAATAGGGTCACGAAAGCCAGTCAAACAAAGTGACGTGGAACTCCCCTCTGTATGCTGTGAGTACCACTGGTTAATAAAGAAATTGTGCTGAGTCTGTCGCAGAGCAGGGCAGAACAGAGCCAGGTGGGAAAAATTAAACTGAATGCTGGAAGAAGGAAGGCGGAGTTTAGAGACGCCACGGAGGCGCTGCCAGAGAAAGACATGCTGAAACGTTGCTGGTAGGCCATGACCTCGTGGTGATGCACAGATTAATGGAGATGGGTTAGATGAAGATGTAAGAGTTAGCCAATAAGAAGCTAGAGCTAATGGGCCAAGCAGTGATTTAATTAATATAGTTTCTGTGTGGTTATTTCAGGACTGAGCTCCCAGGAGGTGGGGAAATGAGCAAATGGCCTCCTTACAACAAATCAGAACAGGCCCAGGCTGTGCCCTTTGTGCTGATGTCCTTCTCCCAATCATGTCCGAGAGCACTTCCCAGTGGTGGCAAAAAGATGTGTCCTAATTAACAAGGTATTGAACTAAGTAGTACAGTAACATGCCATGCAGCAGCAGGGGTGTGCTTTAAGAAATCCATCACTAGGCGATTTCACTGAAGTTCGTCCCCCAGTGAAGCCACACAAATGATGACGGGCATGGTGCCGGCGGGTTACAGAGTCTTATGGCACTGCAGTCGTACAGAATCCACTGTTAACCTGAACATGGTTAATCAGGGCACATGGCTGTAGCACATGCCCCTTACAACATATTAATAGTCTTGTATAAAACAAGGCCTTGCCCACACAGATGCACAGCGCATGGTCGCTGTACAAGGAGCAGCAGCAGGTGCTCATTCTGAGCCCCACGGAATCTGAGGGCTCAGCCGAAGCCTCTTTTCTTACTTGCAGCCCATAACCCTGCGTAGCTCTCAATGGCTCTGGGATGGGTAGATATGGAAAGGCTGAGCCACAGTAACAGCAGCGCTCTCTCATGGCAAGAGGACCCTTTGCAGGTAGTAGCTGAAGGGGATCATCTGTGCTTTTTTCCTCTCTCCAAATGCCAGCGAGCGGCTGGAGCAGAAGTGGCACCCATTGGATTTGGCTCCAGATGGATCCGATGAATGCTGATTGGAAGAGTCTCTGCTATTCAGAAGTTTGTTCTCTCTCTCTCTCTCTCTCTCTCTCTCTCTCTCTCTCTCTCTCTCTCTCTCTCTCTCTCTCTCACACACACACACACACACACACACACACACACACACTTATCCATGGTTTTGTTTTGATTAGTTTCAATCACCTGTACTCAACTATGGCCTTAAAATATTAAGTGGAAATTCTAGAGATAAACAATTTACCAGTTTAAAAATCGTGAACAATCTGAAATCTCATTGAAGCACAGTGAAATCGATTATGGATGTCTTGCCAACAACATAAATAACCCCTTTGTTCACTGTGTCCACACTATGCTCCGCCCATCTGTTTATTATTAGATCCACAGAGGATACCCTGTTTGGTGCTATCCACAGTCTCAGGAATCCACCGTGTTTTGGAATGCCCCCCTCAAGCACAAAGGGGAACCATTCTACATAGCCACACCTTGAACACTAAGCTATCTGGCATTGAAGTGGATGGAAAAGCCTGGGAGAGCAATGCATTGAGGGAGGGGTCTGGAAAGAGCAGGGAGGAACGGAACCAGTCAGGCCCTGGGATGAGGGGCTGTGCTTCCAAAGACTCAAATGGGGAAAGCAGAAGATTCTGCAAGCAGAGGGGGCATGGGAACTCTAAGGTGTAGGCATGACATGAAGTTTCAGGTACCTGGAATGGGGATGCAGCTCTGAGGCAGAGAGCTTGCCTAGCACACAGGAAAGCCTGGTTCTACCCCAGTGAAAGTAATGATATTGCTGGTAATAATAATAATAATAATTTTCAGCTATTTGCATGGGTAGGAAGCAGAGTAGGGGATCAAACGTGTGTTAGAAGTCAAAACTAACAGCAGCCTCCTGTTGGTGAGTCTATAGCTGGCCTTGTTTAAGAACATTCTTATTTTCCTTTCATAAGAACACAGCTTCGGTAGAGCAGAGCTGTGGTGTGATTCTGGCAATTAATCCTGAAGTACAGGAGCTAGGAGGGTAGGTCCTAAATACAGACCCCACACCCCAGCCTTGGGGGCGGGAAGCTGGGACAGCCTGGGTGTTGCTACCCATTCTCTTTTGATCCTGCTGTAAGCTGGTGACAAGCACCACAAGGGATGATTCCGAGGACAGAGGACGAAAAGACTTCAGACCCCAAGGCCTGGGCAAACTGTGTTTGAGAAAGACCAGCTCTTTTTATGGCTAGGTCAATGGACTCGTTTGCCTGGGATGGGCTGTCTGGCTTCTAACTGAGTGAAGAGGAGACAACAACGTTAAAGGCACTGGCAAAAAGAAAACAGGGTGAGGGGAGGGACAGGAGCCCCAGGGAGGACTGAAATGTGGTTCTCCCTCCCACTGAGGGGCCCCTGCACTCAATAAACTAGAATGACCCTGGCTGAACTTCCAAGCTTGGAACTACGACTGCTTTTTAAAAGGAGTTCTTCTTTCTCAAGATCAATTGTTCAGCAGAACTGAAAAGCTTGCCCTCGGAAGAGCCTCGGTCCTAAAAACCTGCAGGGCAAGCCATTAAAAGCAGGAATGTGGCATTTCTCCTAGGGAGCGGGCACACCACACCCGCCCCTGTCACTGTAGAAATCCTGCTGCCCTCTTCTCTAAACTACCCAGAAACCGGAGAACCTGAGAGCCCGGGGTCTAGCTAGCATTATTGAAATGAACTGGCTGTTACATGAACCTTAAACCACATGTCATTTGGTTGTGAGGCTGCCCTGGGCCAAGAGCTGTTTGTTAATGCTGCCGGCCCCAGCTTACAAACAGACAGTGTTCCAAACGTGCATTTGCAAGGCTGTGGTTTGAAAGGCAGAATGCATTTTCCCCATAGATGCAGGTTAGAGATGGCAATTAGGGCTGCAGGCCAGCATCGAGAGAAACACGGGGGCATGCACACATGTGCACGTGCGGGCAGGGGCACGTGCATGTGCACACACACACACACACACACACACACAAACACACACACGGCTGTTTTAGCTGGGGGAAAAATACCAACCCATAGTGACACGGTACCATTAACTAAAGAACTAGATAAGCAATAAAGTTGAGTATCTTTCTTTTGCACTGGTTTTCAACGTTTTAATAAAAGCAGACTTTCTCAAAAACAAAAACAGCACCACACCAATGGGTGTGTACAGTCAGGCTTAGGGCTCAGGAGACACTGGGACTATAGTGAAGAACTAGGGGCTTGGGGAATCAGACCGACTTGCAGTGAGCTTGGTAATTCTTAAATACCCAAAGTTTGCCTGCACCTAACAAAACATGGTATCCACAAAGCAGCCTGAGGGGAGATGAGATGGGAGGACTCAGCCTGGTCAAGCCTTCACAGCTGTTCCTTCCCCTAAACTGGAGACTGGCTTCAGAGCCCCATCCTGTAGGCAATTAATCCTGCCGAAGCACAAGTTGGCCCCTGGCTCCCGGAATCGAAGTCCAGAACCCTAAGTGCTCATCCACACTAGTAACTGAGACCAGGCGAGCTAATGCAACCCTAACCGCCTGGATGACTTTGGATTCAATGCTCCCACCCCAACAGACACCGAATCTACCGCTCACGGAGGGGCCCGCCAGATGCCTGCACTTTACCTCGGCTTTTCCAAGTGCCCTGGCGCTGCACCTCGCTGCACCTGGCTGCTTTGGAGCCACTTAGTTAACTTAATGCTAATCAGTTACACATTTTCTGTCACTGTGAAAAAGAGAAAAGAGAAAAGAAAGGACTAAATGGGAGGACAATTCATTTGTAAAACAACGCGAAGGAGTTTTGCAAGACCTAACCATCAAGGGACCTGTCAGCCCAAGGCAGTTGGATTGACCTCAGAAAGTCAGGAGAAAGGAGGAGAATTAATGGGCAGAGAATGGGTAGGAAGGAGCTGGAATAAGTAGCTTAGTGTCTACGTGATTACTCGAGTGTTTCCCGGGATACTACGCATTCACGCTAATGCAGCTGCGCCCTCGAGACGACAAAAACCTTTCATTTCTTCCCACTGCTTTATGTCCTCTCCCATGTCTACTGACTCCGACCGTTTTTAAACCATATTTGTTTTGGGTTTTGGCTTGTGCTGTGTTGTTTTGTTTTGTTTTGTTTTGTTTTGTTTTGTTTTGTAGTACTTGAGCCCACACGTGCTAAGCAAGCAAGTGCTCTACTCTATACCCCCAGTCCTCTTTGAACTTTCTGTTTTGATGCGAGGTCTCAGGCAGTGGTGACACACACCTCTAATCCCAGTAACCACACTAGTTTGCCATAGCAACTGGGTGGTAGTGGTGCATGCCTTTAATCCCAGCCCTAGAGAGGATTATAAAATGGGAGATCTACAGAATATGACATTTAAGATATTTTAATAACATAGGCTCTTTTTATGACAATGAGACATGTCCTCTTTCTATCCCCTCCCCCAACACATACCTGACAGACAGCTTGAAGGCTATTTGTTATCTGTAGCAGAAACTACAGTGGTTTCTGGTTATTCTTTCTGCCTTGAGTCACAGAATTAACTGCTCCTTTCCTTCCTCAGAGCCAAGAGACGAGTCTAGCAAATTCCCTCACTGAAAACTGGAAATGACTTTCCATTCTCCCAAGACCACACACACACACACACACACACACACACACACACACACACACGGTGTAACGCGTCTTACCCAGGCTCTCACAGCTGCTGGCCTGAGTGGATAAGAGCCCAGGCAATGGGTTCAGGTTTCTCAGGCTTCAAATTCCTACTGTACAACCTAACTTTAAAATGTCCCCAGTACTGGGAATGGAACCCAAGGGTTTTGCATGCTAGGCCAGTGCTGTAACACGGAGGTATATCCTCGGCCTCTTTAACAAGCTTCTGAACATCATCCTCTAGCACCCAGAAGATTGATCACCAGAGACACAGCCCCAACTACACCAATCAGAGGAAAAGATGGGTAGACAACGTAAGAACACACTCAACACCGCAAAGAGCGTAATGACACCAATAAAAACTAGTGACTCTACAATAGCAAGACTTAAACACCCAAATACAGATGAAGCAGAAGAAAATGACCTAAAAAATAGCTTTAGGAGTATAAGGCTCTTAAAGAGGAAATGAAAAAAAATCCCCTAATAGAAATGGAGGAAAAAACAAACAAAAGATTCGAAGAAATCAGCAAATCCCATAAAGAAAATCAAGAAAAAGTAATCAAACAGATGAAAGAAATGATTTAAGACTGAAATAGAGACAATGAAGAAAACACAAACCAAAGTAATTATAGAAACAGAAGTTAGGAGATAACGATCAGGAACCACAGATGCAAGCATAAACAGCAGAATACAAGGGATGGAAGAGAGACTCTCCAGTGCTGGCGATACAATAGAGGAAATAGACTCATTGTTCAAAGAAAACATTAAATCTAACAACAGCTTAACATAAAGACCCATGGGACACCATTAAAAGACCAAACCTAGGAATAATAGGGATAAAAGAAGAATTCCAACTCAAAAGTACAGAAAACATATTCAACAAAATCATAGAAGAAAACTTTCCCAACCTAAAGAAAGATATACAAATGAAGATACAAGAGGCTTACAGAACACCAAATAGACTGGATAAAAAAAAATCTCCCTAGCTATGTAATAATTATAACACTAAACATACAGAATAAAGAAAGAATATTAAGAGCTGCAAAGGAAAAGGGCCAAGTAACATATAATCAGAATTACACATGACTTCTCAATTGAAATAGTGAAAGCCAGAAGGTCCTGGTCAAACATTATGCAGACATTAAGAGATCATGGATGCCAGCCCAGACTACTATATCCAGCAAAACTTTCAATCACCATAGACAGACAAAACAAGATATTCCATGACAGAACCAGATTTATCCAATACCTAGCCACAAACCCAGCCCTACACAAAGTACTAGAAGGAAAACTCCAACCCAAGGAAGTTGGCTTTATCCACAAAAACACAGACATTAGATGATCTCACAGCAGCAAATATCAAAGAAGGGAACACACACACACACACTAACATCACCGGCAATGAAAACTAAATTAACAAGAGATAGCAATCACTGGTCATTAATATCCCTTAATATAAATGGACTCAACTCACCTATAAAAAGACACAGACTAACAGATTGGATACAAAAACAGAATCCATCCTTCTGCTGCATACAAGAAACACACCTCAAACTCAAAGACAGACATCACCTCAGAGTAAAGGGTTGGGAAAAAATTTTCAATCAAATGGACCTAAGAAACAAGCTGGTGCAGCTAATCTAGTATCTAACAAAATAGACTTCAAAGTAAAATCAATCGAAAGAGACAAAGAAGGACATTTCATATTAGTCACAGGAAAAATTCATCAAGAGGAAATCTCAATACTAAACATTTATGCCCCAAATACAAGGATACGCTCATATGTAAAAGAAACACTACTAAAACTTAAATTACAGTCAAACCCCACACACTAACAGTGGGAGATGTCAACACTCCCCTCTAACCACTGGACAGGTCAGTCAGACAGAAAATTAACAGAGAAATAAGGAGACTAACCGAAGTTATGACTCGAATGGACTTACAGACATCTATAGAATAGTCATCCAAACATAAAAGAACATACCTTCTTCTCAGCACCTCATGGAACCTTCTCAAAAATTTACCGTATACCATGTAACAAAGTAAAACCTCAACAGATACAAAAACAATTGGAATAATCCCATGTGTCTTATCAGATCACCATGACTTAAAATTAGAATTCAAGAGCAACACCAATTTCAGAAAAACCACAAACACTTGGAAATTAAATAATGCACACCTGAATCATCAATGGATCAAGGAAGAAATAAAAAAGGAATTAAAGACTTCCTAAAATTCAATGAACACGACCACACAACATACCCAAATTTATGGGACACAATGAAAGCAGTGTTAAGAGGCAAGTTCATAACACTAAATGCCTACATAAAGAAGCTGGAAAAACCCCACACTGATTTAACAGAATACCTGAAAACTCTAGAACAAAAAGAAGCAAAGAAGAAAACTCACCCAGGAGAACTAGACGGCAGGAAATAATCAAATTGAGAGCTGAAATCAACAAAATAGAAACAAAGAAAACAATACAAAGAATCCATGAGACAAAGAGTTGGTTCTTCAAGAAAATCAACAAAATAGACAAATCCTTTATCCACACTAACCAAAAGGCAGAGAGAGAATATCCAAATTAACAAAATCAAAAATGAAAAGGGGAGCATGACAACAGATACAGAGGAAATCCAGAGAATTATTAGGTCATATTTCAAAAATCTGTACTTCAAAAAATTGGAAATTGGAAAACCTAAAGAAAATGGATAATTTTCTGGATAAATATCACTTACCCAAATTAAATCAAGACCAGATAAGCAAATTAAATAGACCTATAGCTGCTAAAGAAATAGAAATAGTCATCAAAAGTCTCCCAACCAAAAAAAGCCCAAGGCCAGATGGTTTCAGCTCAGAATTCTACAGGATTTTCAAAGAAGAACTAATACCAATACTCCTCATATTGCCCCACACATAGGCACACTATTACTTGAGAATTTCTACGTCCCTAGAACTTGGCACCTGAGCCCAGCTGCTGTGACCTCCTTCCAGGCTCCACCTGTGGAAGCCATGGTATCAAGTACTGCACTAACCACCTGTTTTCTGACATCATCCAGAAAATTGTTACATGAGCCTGCCTCAGAAATTGAACACGGTCATGGAAAGCCTCGCTCTTTCATCTAAGGGGATGCCTTTGCCTCTCACAGAAGCACACATTCCTGTAGAGTCCATTTAGCTAGAAATCCTGTGAGTTGGAAATCCTAGTCTCAGCCACATCAGAATTGCCTGCACCACTTGAAGAAAGTGGAGAGGAGAACGTGTGGGTTACTGTGTAATGCATGTTCTCTTTGCCGTCTCTTCTCCGCTGTCTTCAGGAATCTCAGCTTTTGAATGGTATCTTCTAATACAGCTGGTCTGGGAAATAAGCTGTCGGAGGATTGTTTTTCTGCTGGTGGTGGTAAAGGTTTTAGCCAACTGGAGGTAGTCTTTGGTGGAGTCTGTTCTGGGAATGTCTGCGCTCCCCAGTTCAACTGCAAGGATATAGTTTCTGCACAGTAATGCCTCCTTACCTAGAGGGCACAGCAAGAACCCCAAAGAAACCCAACTTCTAGTTAGCTGTGACTCTAAAGCCTTGAACTTAGAGATGGTGTTTGCTTGCTGGCATCTTTCCAGCACCATCAGCCAGATGGTTTCTAGGAGTGCTGGATTTACAAGCTCTCTCCCTGGAGCTAAAGGGGCACTGCCCACAAGAGGCCGTTCCCTACAATCTTGACTGGTTTGCCAAAACAAAAGTACAAGAATTGGAGACACATCTGGTTTTCCGACCTAGGAGAAGAATCAAATATTTATTAATAGTGACCTGATTGCTGGTGTTTTGTTGCGTTTTCTGTTTTCTGTAAGCAAATTGTTTTATAACTGCTTTCATCCTAACTGATTCCAGTGCTAGAGACCATTACTGTTTTTCCTAGTTTCGGTGTCTCATGTAATGTTTTAAAATACATGTTGAGAAAATAAAGAAATTTTAATAAGTGTCCTTTTATGTTTTCCAGCTCTCCAAGCTTTCCACAGATGAAGCATGGAAGTAAGTTATTAGTATTTTTATGGCTGCTTTTATTAACAATAAGATTCTCCTCTGAACAGCTTGAGAGATTGGATGAAGTCATCGTTGTACTTGTGAATGTCCTAAGATAGAGTGAGAGAAATATAGCATGCATGTATGTGACAGGGATACTTTAGACGCAAAGAGTGTGGATTTTATGTGTCTTCTCCCATGTGACCCATGCAGTACCACCAAGTTAGATTTGTGTGTCCTTAAAAATGTGGCACTATGAAGCTCTTGCTTATTGTAGGCACAAGACACATCTGGTTTTCTTCACTCACTGTTTCTTCTGTGTTCTGGGACCTACAGTGGGGCCGTTGGGTACTGTGAGCACCACATGAAAGAAATACAAATGAAAAGCCCCTCCCTTTTTGCATTATAGTAATCAATTATGGATGTATTCCTATTCAAAATAGGAAATACTCCTCACATATGTACACTAATTTATGCTTTTCAAAATATTTCCAGATAGGTTGACGCACCTGAGATGCATTTTCTATCTATCTATCGATAGATAGATAGATAGATAGATAGATAGATAGATAGATAGATAGATAGATATAGATATATATGTGGTGGGGTGTGCACACACACATGCACACAGGTGTAAACACACAAGCACACACAAATTACTACCATAAGGCAGAATTTGTCTTCTATCTATAGAAGTTCCATTTTAGATTGATGATGAATCCGTGTGTGCCCATGTGAAGAAGCCATTCATCTCACAGACTATTTGATGCTCATTTAGGATTTAGGTCTGTAAAAGGCATACGTTCTTAGACTCGTCATTTCTCTTTCTCTGCTTCCATTTCTTCTAGGGAGCGGGTGTATCTCTTATAAACTTGTAGAAATCATTCTCATCTTCTGGGATCAGCTTCCAACAGATCCATGTGGCTTTACTCACGTTACTTCCCTGACGTGACTCCAGCCTCTTCCCTTGACAAGTGAAGGGTGTTCGTCCACCTGTGTCCCTCCCAGGACTGATGTCCTAAGTCCATCTCGCAGCCCCACTCCACCGGGCATGATCATCTCAGGACACTCAGTTCTACGCCTTATCCAGCAGGGGGCACCCCTGGGGTTTGGATGGGGCCCTTTCCTGAAGTGCTGGATACTTCCTCTGCAGAAGGCTCTGCAGGATTGCTGGAAAGGAGAGATCCCAAATGGCTAGCACACCTGACCAGAATCTTTAGAAGGTCTCGGGCTTCTGACTGCAATGCTAGCTAACTGAGCGTGGTAACCAGCCAGAGGTGGAGAGGAGTCTTCGGAAGATTCTGTGCCTGCTGCCATTGAGAGCACGCTGCTATATTTCCATTTTCTCTCCCATCATTGATTTGACTTTAGGTCTGACTGTCTTTTTGCCTCTCCCTCCCTCCCTTCTTCTCTCCTTCCCCCCCCCCTCTTTCTCTCTCCCCCACTCCTTTTTTCTCTCCCTCTCCTTCCTCTCTTCCCTTCCTCCTTCCTCCCTCCCTTCTCCTCTCCCTCTCTCTCGCCGCTCTCTTTTTCTCCCCCCTGACCATACTCTCTCTCTCTCTCCCTTGCCCTTTGAACCAGTGGTTCCCAGTCTTGATCACCCTGAAAATCATGTGAAGATTTTTTTAAATTACTGATACTTGAACCATTATACAGCCTATACATGTATGTAAATGTCACTCTGTGTCCCATTAAACATTATGTAGCCTGTACATCTATGTAAATGTCACACTGTATCCCATTAAAATGCAGTTCATTTTATGTAGCCATTAAAAAGAAACATATCATGATTAAATTTTTTAAAAATAAATTTGTTTTCTGGAAATCTGCATTATTTTGCTAGGGCTCTGCCTTAATAAAATAACACAGATGGGACGGTTGAAGCAGCAAACATGGATTCCCTGATATCTCTAGAGGCTGAGGTGCTGAGATCAAAGTGTTGTCAAGGCTAGGCTATGAGTGGAGGTGACAGGGGTCACATCTCAGACGCAGGAATTCTGGCAGGCCAGAGGAGTAGGGGTTGGGCTTTCTGTGTGTGATTCAGCTCTCAGTGTCTGTCATTTGTCACTTAATCGATCTGGGATGCAGGTTGGACACCAGGACTTTCGAAAACTTCCTAATAATCCTAATTCACAGTCAAGGTCAAGAGTACTTTCTCTAAAGTCTCCTCAAGGTCACTCCCCAGACGGCTTGCTACTTTAGTGCTGTTATCTGTCACAGTGCAAAGGAGTGTCCAACTAAAACCGAAGCCCGTTTATCATCTGTCCTGTTCGAGAAAATACTTAGGCCTGTTTTTCTCCCCATAATGGCTGTATTAATATAACAGTTTATGCAGCCCACTCTAGAGCTATCAGTTCCCGGTCAGGCAAGATCACCGTCTTTGGTACAGGCACCATCTTGTATGCAGGGAAGCTTTTTGTTTGAAAATAGGAGAAATTAAAGTCAACTTATGAGTTCTTTTATAGCATATATATATATATATATATATATATATATATATGTTGTAAAAGAGACAGATGACATTCTCAGGGTTGTGAGACAATGAAGTGGTTTATCTGGAATCAACTGGACCTAAGTCTTCTCTACCTCGTTGGTCTCTTAAATGAAAAGACAAGACAGGGGTCAAAGTCACACATGGAAGCAGAGGACTGGGAGCAGCAGGGTTTTGCGGCTCCTTCCCCCACTCTCAAGGGAAAGGAAGAAACCAAGAAAGACTCTGGTCAAAGCTTACGACCACCTGCACTTGAAATCTTCACTTCCCTCTGAGCCAGGGTGCTGGTGATGTTTTGCCAGGCAGGCAAAGACGAGGGCCTTTTTAACGGCCTATTTGTTGGTTGCAACCTGAGTCAGGAGAAGATGCTTCAGATGCACTGGGACCATGAGGCCATGCACCTGGAGATGATCTCCTTCTCTGCCCTGATTGTCGTGCAGGTGATGTTGGTGCAGTGGAGACAGAGGCAGGGCCACTCCTACAATGTGAGCGCCCTGGGCTCGTCAGCTAGACAGTCCTCTGGCTGCCACACTCCTCCTCTGTGGCCACTGTGGACTAGGGCTGCGCTGGCTTAGACCAGTGTTTCCCAGATAAGGACACTTTTGCTCTGAAGAGGTTCCTGGCAGTGTCTGGAAAGGCTTCTAATTGTCAAGACCTGTCTAAGGGGACAGTGTGGAGGAAGAGGGGCTGCTCCTTGTATCCAGTGGGAAGAAGCCAGGATGCTGGTAAACTTCCACCAGGAAGGCTAGCTCCTGTAGGAGGAGGCCGCTTGTTCGCCCCGGCCTCCCAGAACCAAAATAACCACATAGAAACTATATTAATTAAAACACTGCTTAACCCATTAGCTCTAACTTCTTATTGGCTAACTCTTACATATTAATTTAACCCATTTCTATTAATCTGTATATCTCCGTGAGGTCGTGGCCTACCAGCAAAGTCTCAGCACGAATATCTCCAACAGCTCCATGGTGTCTCTCTGACTCCGCCCTTCTTCCTCCCAGCATTCAGCCTAGCTTTCCCCGCCTACCTAAATTCTGCCCTGCTATAGGTCCAACGCAGTTTCTTTATTTATTCACGGTAATCACAGCACACAGAGGGGACTTCCACATCAAGCTCCCACACCAAAATTTACCTAGCCCAAATGTCTCTAAGGCCAAGGTGAGAAGCCCTGGCTTAACTACCGTTTTCCCCTTCGTGCATGAGAAACCTCTGCCCCAAAGCCTAGACAATGAGGTTCGGAATAGCAGAAATCGGAAGTTGGAGCTGTTTCCTGTCATTTCGTCGTTGAAGGTGAGCAGCAGTGATGGATGTTGCCAGCAGTCACCTTGCCACAAATAGTTTGCATTTCCGTGGATGTGTGCAACACAGCACGTCCTTTCCACAGAGCAATCCCACAGGGGCGCGTCCACCAAACGTCACCCATCCCTGTACTCTGTGGTGCAGAATTCCCTGGGCAGCTTTTGTCCAGTCAGATTCCCAGGCCCCACTGCCAGCGTTTCTGATCCAGCTGGAACCACGTTCACAGGTGTTTCTGGTGTTGACTTTCCTGAGGCCACACTTAGAAAATTCCGGCTTTACATTCAAATGTGGGCTACGTGCAGAGGCGGAGCAAGGGGAGCAGATCTTCCGCGCGAATGAGCCTCGCGCTGCTTGTGATAAAAGACTGGCCTGGGAAAGAGAAAGGGTTGCCTTAGACCCGTATTTTATTTCGTTTTCCCACCATAAATGTTGTTTCCTGTGTAGTCCGGAGCTTGAGGAGATTTTCAGTAGAGTATAGTATTTAAGTTTAAGCAACTTTTTATTATTTTAATGAGAAAAGAGAATCTTGCTTTATTTTTAAAACAGATCCATCAAAATATGTTGTCATTATCTTGTCAATTAAAAAACCAACCCACCTCCTTGGCTGCTGGTAGATTACCCACGCTCCTGAGAGTGGCTTTACACGCATGACGGTATGGGCAGCCCTAAGTGGACTCAGTGGGTTCTGGGTTTCCCCTTTTCTTTTTAATAAAGGGCCTGAAATGGGGGTATGGGAGGAGACTCAGAGGGGTTATAGGGGGTGGAGAGAGCATTGTATACCTCTGCGAACCTCTCAAGAACAAATAAAAACATAACAGCGAAAACCTTTTTTAAATAACAAAAGCCACCCCTTATATTGCACGTGAGTTAGTTTTAAATCGATGAAACTGGAATCGCCTACCACTCGCCTCTGCTGTCTGCCTCACAGAAAACTCCTGGGAGTGTTTCTTGTCCCCCACCCCAGGCAAAATGGAAAAACCTCAGAGGGGACATCCGAATGCTCGTGCAAAAAAGGAGCCTGGGGACCCAAAAAAATCACTTGGTGCTCCAGTCCATCTTTGTTCATTTTAATTCTTAAATATTTATTTATTTTATGTGTCGCGAGCGTTTTCCTCCATGCCCATGGAGGCCAGAAAAGGGCATCGTACCCCTGGAACTGGAGTTGTGGGTGGGTATGAGCTGCCATGTGGGTGCTGGAAACTGAACCTGGAAACTCTGCCAAAACAGGTCTTCTGAACCACGGAGCCCTCGCTCCATCTTTTCTCCATACTGAACAACTATCTCTGAATTAGACATCCGGGGTGATTTTGTTTCTGCAGTAATAGGGTTACTATTATAGTATTATAGTAATAGGGTTACAATAATCGGGTTATTAATTTTGCAGTTAGGTCCCTGTCCTTGGAAGAAACATGTCATAGGAGCCCACTGTCTGTTGCCCTGCTTCCTTTGACAGTCTTATCTGTTGGGTTTCGTAGTGGTAGACGCCAAGGACTCTATCCTGATGTTTAAACACCACACACACACACAAGCAGCTCCCGTGTCAGCTCTGAGAGCTTATGTCACTGATACAGCAAGCGTGGACCGGCAACCCTGCCCAAAAGTCAGCATCTCTCGGGAGACTGTGTCCCCAGGCGTGTTTGGCCATCTCCGGCTAACGACACATCCGGTCCAGGTGGGCTTTGCAAGCCTGACGCCTCGGCAGCAGCTCTGGGTTGTCTTGAGACGCCCGTGCTTCGAGACGACTGTAGATCCCCTCAGTCCCCCCACTTCTGCTCTCTAAGGCTGAGGGTTTCTGATCTCTCTCACAGCTCTCGTATTTTGTGGCAACCTAAGGGGGCGCTGAAGGTCTAAGGCTCACCACGGAGACGGCCAGGTGGCTGAGAGCATGGCCTCCCTTGCAGAAATCCTGTCTTACTCTTCACGAAGCTGGCAGGCTGGTAAAGAGGTTCTGACGGCCATCACTACAGAGTCAGGTCTCTTAGTGGCCATAGGCCGTTGGGTTAACTTAGAAACTGAGGAGACCATCAGTCCCTTGGTGGCATTGTCCCAAAAGAACAAATCAAGCAGCTGTTTTCCCTGCATGTCTCCACTGTCACTCAGGGGACACTCGGTGGTGACGACTGACTTTCCCACATGTAGCCCAGGTTGCTCTGTCCTTTGCCTCCCTTCTTGGAACTCATCTCCAGAGCAGGTTGTCAAGACACTAGTGACATCTGCCACCACTGAAGCTGAAGATGCTTTATGAAGCACCCACAGCTTGTTGAGACTCTCTGTTTGTTGTTATTGCTGTTTGGTTAAATTATGTATTAAATGAACTATGTTGGGAAACCCAGGGCTGAGTGTATTACTCAAGTTAATATCTTGAGGCTACAGTTTGGTATCCTAAATAACTACCCAGAAAGGGACTAGCTTCTGAATATTTTCTATGGACACCTGAGATCACATGGTATCTGCCAGGGCTTCTGAGAGCCTTGAACTCATTTATAAGATTTCTGAAGTTTCTAGCTGTTTTCTGCAACACAATATAACAGGGGGCTGTAATACCTACAATATAACAAAGGGCCATATAATCTACACTGTAATATGATAAAGGGCCATATAGTAAAGTTGATTGCCATGATTTGCTGCTGTAATTACCACCAATATATTAGTAGTATATCAACATAGAGCATATGCAATTATAATTACTGTACTATCACATTATAATAATTACTATAATCATTTTAATAAGAATATAAACTTCCTGAGTTACTATTATAGCCATGATAAGAGCCTTTTGAACATTAGTCCAGTTACATGTGGTGGTACTTACTTTTTAATACCTCTTTGTACAATGTAGCTCCTAGAGTTTAAACATAGTGACCAAAACTGTACAGTTAATTAGTTGTAAATAGAAGGCTAGAATCCAGCCTCCCTCGCTGGTCATTTGCTCTCACATCAAGAGCAAGCTCCTTAAATATCCCTGAGCTGTGGTTGCCTTCTCTGTAGCGCAGACAGACAATTCTACAAGGATTTCTAGCGTGGAGACTGGATGGTTCAGAACCCTTAGTTGACTCTGAGTGTGCACAGCAGATGGTGCTTCTATCTGACGTTCACGCATGCATAAACACGCACGACTAAAGCTGCCTGCAGATGGGAGGATTCTTCTCTGCACACTTCTGTAAAGCTGCAGTGGCTCGCTGGCCACTGATCTACCCTTTCCATTAGGGCATTTGGAGGTATTGTCTTTTTAAAGCGATACACTTGGACATGTGTCCTGGCTCACCACACCCTGCTACTCTGCCATGCTGGTTTGGAGAACAGCTCCCTGGGCTCGTTTTGTGCGTGGTACTCAGTTGAAAGGCTCTAGCCATTCGTGTGCCCATAGTAATCCTCATTTTCCTCGTGTTCTGCAAGTAAGTCAGAATAGACAGCCGGTTTCTACTCCAACACATAAAAACTGTGGAAAGCCATCACTACCACCTCATAACAACAACCAAAAGAACCACACGAGCAAACTCAGCATCAAAAACAATTGAACCGGTCAGAGGATTGAAGACACCACTTAAAATCCCAGAGGCAGGTGAATAGGGAGATCCCAGGTGAGGTCCACCACTCACAGCAGCAGTGAGAAAACTGGGCACATACCTGAGAAAATCTGTAGGATCTCTGCAGACAACCAGTGAGCTCTAAACTGAGGGGAAGAGGCCTCATGTTCAAATTACATATTATTGCGATGCTAAGTCTTCCCAGTTTGACCTGTAGGGTCAATAAAAACCCAATCAAAATTCCAGCAAGCTCTTCTGTATGTTGTACAAAAGTATTTCACAGTTTATATTAAAAGGTCAAGGCGCCCGAATAACAAGTCCAGCACCGAAGGAGAGTGGGGTGGAAGGGTAGGCTCTGCCCAGCTTCAAGACTGGCTATAGCCGGGCGATGGTGGCGCACACCTTTAATCCCAGCACTTAGGAGGCAGAGGCAGGCGGATCTCTGTGAGTTCGAGACCAGCCTGGTCTACAAGAGCTAGTTCCAGGACAGGCTCTAAAGCCACAGAGAAACCCTGTATCGAAAAACAAAACAAAAACAAAAACAAAAAAAAAAAAAAAAAAAAAAAAGACTGGCTATAAAGCTCAGTCATCAGCAGGATGGTGTTCCCAAAAAGAGTAAACACACAGTTATTGGTGAGGATGGACGGCCCCCTAACAAAACCACACAAACAGAATCACCCAAATCAAAGGGCAGATGTTTCAAAGGAGATCTAGACTTTCAATAAATGGTGATGGATCAATTCAACTTCCTTATGCAAAATTGGCTGCAAAGCCTATCATCTCCACAAAAATCAAAATATTTATACTTTAATATAAAATATAAGGCTATATATAAGACAATACAGGAAAAATATTTCAGTGCACTTGGATTTGGTGGCAGATTCTTAGGCCTGATGTTAAAAAACCCGAAGAATGAAAATATCAATAAATTTTAATTTATAAAAATTTAAAACTATCCTGTCAAAGATGCTATAAGTAAAATGAAAACCAAATAATAACCAGGTCTCAGACTAAGAGAAAATTTACAGTAACACATATTTAAAAATGAACTTGAATCCAAAATATATTTAAAATTTAACTATTAAAAGTAACTAATTTGGGGCTAGAAGATGACTCAGCAGTTGAAAACATTTACCGCTCCTACAGAGTCTGATTCCTACTACCCAAATCAGCTGATTGACAATTACCTTTAACCAGTTCCATAGAATCTAGTGCCTTCTTCTGGCCTCTTTGGGCTCCTGCATGCCCATGGTGCACATAAATTCATGCAGGTGCATGCAGGCGCACGCGCACGCGCGCGTGCACACACACACACACAATTTTTAAAATGTTTCTCAAAAAGCAACTAATTTAAAATGTATCGAGATATCTTAAAGAATGCCCTACCAAGTGCGAAGATAGCAAGGGAGCATACGCAAAGACACTCCTCACCCTCATCATCGCGTGTCAGAGGGGACCACAAGGTGGGAGGATAATAAAATACAAAGGCCAGCTATTAAAAGGGCCGAAGTACAAAAAACAGACAGTGTTCGATGCTGCTGAGAAGCAGGATCTCTCATTGCTGAGAAGCCAAAACTGGAAAGTCATCTTTGGAGCTATTTGGTAGTCTCCCACAGAGGCTGGTAATGGTTTTGCCACATGAGCAACAATTATTCCACTGGGTGTTTACATGGTTGAGTTTTAAATCTGCATTCACTAAAGACTCTGATGCGAGTGTATGTGTGTGCATGTGTGCATGTGTGCATATGTGTGGGATGGATGAATAGATACATATATACGTAATTACATAGATAGATACATGGATATATATATGTATGTATGTATCTATCTATCTATCTATCTATCTATCTATCTATCAACCTTATCCATAGCCATCCAACTGAAAGCAACCCAGGTACTCTTTAACCTCTGAATAAATCGGCCAACTGATAAATCCATGCAATGAAATGTAACAATTCAATGAAAAATAAGCTTCCAAGCCATGGAAAGACATGAAGAAACCCTGGTGAAGGGCTGCATATTGTATGGTTCTGATTATATGGAATATGCAGAAACATGACCCTATTCACTAAAACACTGAGTGGTCGCCAATACTTCAGAGGGAAGAGGAGAAATAAACAGATGGAATAAGTTGGGCATTTTTTTAAGATCAGTGAAATTTATCTGTGTTAGACTGTACTCATGAATACAAAACACGCCTCTGTCAAGTCCCATACAACCGTATGGTGCAGACAGTGGACCTTATGAGATAGAAATTTGTAAATACCAAGGACTGGGGATCCCAAGAGGAATGCAGCCTGACAAAGGGAGCTGAGTGAATTGCAGATGTGGGGAACAGTGCTGAAGGTAGGCTGTGGGAAAGTGTACTTGCAAGCTGTGTCTGCAATCAGCAGCGTCTAAAGACAAAGGCATTGGAGAGTGCACATGAGCACAGCACTCTAAGTGATAAGACAGCCTCCCATATGAGCAGTGGTTAGCAGTCTGGCCCGACTCTGGAGGAGTATGTAGCTAGGTAAACAGGTTCAAGTGGGAGCTGGGTTTCTTGATGCTTGTGTAGGAGTTTACAGATACTGTGCAAAGGAAAAAAATGAGCAGAGAAATGTTTGGAGTTCAAGCTAAGACTCTATTATTTATGTATGTTCTTTATACTCTAGTGGTGTCCTTACTTTTACAGTTTTTTTTTCTTCAAGCATAACTCAGGGTATGTACTTAAGAGGACAGAGAATTCTTTCCAAGCCAGGTGTAAGATGCATGCCTTTAATCCCAATACTGCAGAACTAGAGGCCAAGAATCTAGGAGTCCAAGGCCAGAGTCTGCTACAATACAAGTTTGGGAATACTGTGTACTTTATAAGACTCTGCCTTATACAAATCACACATGCATAAAAGGAGAGAGAGAGAGAGAGAGAGAGAGAGAGAGAGAGAGAGAGAGAGAGATTATGAATCTGTCATTTGTCAAAAGAGAGTGTACTCTGTGGTTTATAGGAGCTGCAAAATTTAGAGCAAGTTATTATAAATATGTAAAGCAAAGAAAATTATCTACATCCAACACCCCTTCACGATAAAGGTATTGGAGAGAACAGGGATGCAAGGAACATTCCTTAACATAATGAAAGCAATATGCAACAAACCGACAGCCAGTATCAAATTAACTGGAGAGAAACTCAAAGTGATTCCACTAAAATCAGAAACAAGACAAGGCTGTCCACTCTCTCCATATCTATTCAATAAAGTATTCAAAGTTCTAGCTAAAACAATAAGACAACAAAAGGAGATCAAGGGGATACAAATTGGAAAGGAAGAAGTAAAACTTTTGCTATTTACAGATTGTATGATAGCTTACATAAGTGACTCCAAAAAATTCTACCAGGAAACTCCTACAGCTGATTACACCTTCAAGAATGTGGCAGGATACTAGATTAACTCAAGACATCAGTAGCCCCTCCTATATACAAATGATAAATGGGCTGAGAAAGGAATCATTTATCATTTTGTCCAATTAGACAACTGAAATATAACCTTGATTTGATTTTACCTTTGATTCTTTCTCCCTTCATTTATGTGCATAACAACAAGAGAGAAAAAACCATGGTACCTTTGGGCAGCATCTGATCTGTCAGGAAATCCCTCGTGCTGTGGTTTGCGGGCGGGAGAACGGGGGGGGGGGGGATGCGATCCAGATGTTCGAGCTGCCCTCCGCTAGGAATGCAGATGTGCATTCTCCTCGTCTGTCCAGATGGTGACCCCTCTGGCACTGTTCATATGTTCTGCATGCCAGGCTTCCTTCTTTGCATGTGCCCTCCTTGATCTCACATAGTGCATGGGTTTATTCATGAGACGTAGCATTCCTTCATTTCATATGTGGCAGTAGCTATTAAAAATGAGGAGTTTTAACTGCTCTGGAAATTGATAAAGAATCTTTTAAATTGCTACAAATTATGATCCTCCTTTTGAAACACCTTCTCATAAAATTATTGAATTCATAATGTGAGTTCTGCCTTTCTCTTGAGAAAATATGGTGCTGGATACACAATTTCAAGAGAGTTTCAAAACCAGTATTTCCATACTTGCACGCTATGATGTTACCTTTGCTCTGTTTTCATTTCTAATCGCTGAAACCTGTTTTTAAGAATTATGTCTGTCCATAGAATGTTGTTACTTGTTGCTGATTACATTCAGGCATTAAGGAAACATAAAATTGGGGTCTTCTAGAAGTGCTTCCTTACTTTTAAAATTCATTTTTTTGTTATTGTTAATTATGTGAAGTGGGGGGAAATGAATATCTGAGTCCCTAGGACGCGCTTGTTGCCCATACAGAGGACCAGGTTAGGTTCCTAGCGCTCTCGTGGTGGCTCAAGACCCTCTGTGACTCCAGAGATCTAACGCCCACTTCAGACGTCCAAGGCACCAAGCACACACATGGTATACACACATGTATACAGGCAAAATGTTCATGCATGTAAAATAATAAAATAAATCTTTAAAAATTTTTAATTGGACAGACTCGGGTTTTAATTTTTTTATAAATTTAAGTTTTTTTCTTTTTTTATCAATTTTTTTTATTTCACATACCAACCACACTTTCCTCCTCTCTTCCCATTCCCAACCCCAATTTCCCATCTACCCTCCTGTCTGCTGCTCCTCCTTTTTTTTTTTTTTTTTATCAACCTCAGACCATCGCAGATGAGACCTTGTTTAAAGGGGCCACAAATACAGACAGCCGTTCTCCCTAAGCTCTATGTAATAAATATGTGTGATCTATTCTACCACCTTGCCCTCCTTGCTCAAAGTGTAATAAACAGGCCAGGGCTCTTTAGCGCTAAGTCGGGATCTAGGACCAGAATCTTCAACAGGGCTGTACAATGTAATCCTAAAATGTTCCCACTTAGAGATGGAACCTCATTGGCCATCCTTTGTAACATTTCTGAGAGGCTAAGACATGACGATGCTGTAAAATGCGAAGACCAAAGGTCTTGCTTTCCAACTCCGCTTTTTACAAGAGAACCGGCTAACTGATCGCGTGCTCTGAAAGAAAAGCTGTCGCTAACGTAACCCTAGCAACCAGCAACCTACAGCCGGTCTGTCAGCTTGGTCTGTCCTGGCCCCTGTCGCGTGAGGTTGGGCCCAGCCAGGTTAAATTTACCTCTGGAGACCGCCTGGACTCTGGCCAGTGTGGTACAGACACAGAGGGCTGTACATCAGTGAGGTCGCTACATCGTGCTTTCTGGAAAGGGCACCAGTAGCTGGAGAAGAGAAGCAAAACGGGAGGATAAGAGGTGAGAGTTGAGCTGCAGAACGCACTGTGATCCAGGTCGAAATCGGAAGCTGCCCTGAGTCACTGACCACAGCTTCCTCCTTTGACAGCGCTATGCCCTCTTACGTGGGCACGAACTGGCAACAGCAGACCCTGGGCTCCGTGTAACACAGCGCGGTTTTCAGAGAGCCTTCTTCTCCGGGCTGCGTCTGAACTCTGTGATGCCCTGCGGGATAGGGAGACTGCACGGAGTCTCAGTTATACAGATACTGATGCTTGCCTGTCCCAAAGCCCTTCCCTGCTGAGGCCCTACCCAGCTTATAACGGAAGGTTGTCAAAGGAACGGCAAGACAAGGGCATTCCGGAGCATTCCCACGTGATTTCTCGGGGACCAGTCTCAAAGGTACCAACTCTCCATGACCTCTCTGGATGCAGCGTTAACTTACAGCTGGTAGGTGGGCCAGCGTTACAGACTAGACATGATGGTAAGAGCGCTTTCCACCAGAAAGCCTCTGAAGCATTCAGCGAGGGATGGAGACCCCAGGGCCAAGATTTCATTCAGCAATCGCCAGCATCACAGAGCAAACTGAAGAGCCATGGGGCCCTGTCATCGAAGGGAACTTTCTGTTAGTTTCTCTAATAGCTGGTGACCTGGCTGCAGGTGTAGGTTGTCCCTTTGCACTTCACGATAAAGCTCTACTGGGGGTAGTTTCTGTCTATATGGGGACCGTTCTCCGTTATTACTAGACACATCCTCTTCAGAGCTACCAGGAAACGGCTTTCAGGGCAAAACCCACGGCTGGTATTCTAATCGCTTCTTCCTCACCTTCCTCTCAGCCCCTTCTACTTCATATTTAAAATGGGTTGAAGTTTTCTTTTTTTAATTAGGTTACTCTTGGTTTTCATTTGTTTGTTGTTATTCTTGTTTTATTTTGAGACGAGATTTTACAACATATGCCAGATATATGCCTAGAACTCACAATCTTTCTGCCTTCACCTCTCCCAAAGCTGGAATTAATATTTTATCTTTCCTAGTATTTTAGATGATAAAACCAAGTGTTTAAGTGAATAAATGGTCATGAGAATATTTTACAACCCACACTACTATGCCTGACTGCATCTCTTTCTTGTAAACCTTAAAAAGTCTCTTTAATTTCCTCTCGTCTTGGGGTGTCTGCAGGTTTCCTTCAGTAATCTTTAACCTGTGTAGCAAAACCATCTAGAGACTGACTGGCCATCACATTGCTAACTCACGTGCCCTGCGTGACGGTGACTCAGACTTGCCTCCTGTACAGTTCATAACTGCAGACTTTCGTGGGCAGAGACAGGGAAATGGGGAAGTAAAACCACTATTTTTTTTATCTCTAGAGCATGATTTGCATGTTTGTTTTTAGCTCAACACTTTGCCTTATTCTCCAGATATCATGCTAAGGACTGAAAGTTTATGGCCAGACCTGGCCACACCTAACACATCAGGCAGATAGGGAAGCGCATCTAGCAAGGCTGGCTGTTGTCCCGTTGAGATTTACACAGTTCCACGGGGTTCTCACAGATCTTTCACGGGCCCCTGAATGCCTACAGGCTTGCTCTCACTCCCTCACACTGTGAGCAGAGTGTGTGTCCCCACCACGGCACCGCTGCAACGAGATAAGGAGAAAGTGTGCTATGTGCAGCGGTCACGAAGCAATGGCCAAGTTTCCCTGTTGGGGAAAATAAAAATCACGGGCCACATTTCAATGATCATTTCCCCATTTGTGTGTTTGGTTTTCTCCCGTTAAATACTCAGAAAGATAAAACAGCAAGGTTTCCTTTTAGCTTGGAAAAGGGAAAGTAAACAGTGAGAGAGGTTTAAATAAACCTGATGGTGAATTAAATTCACTGCTCTTGAGGAAGAGTATGGGTTTAAGTCAGCCTGGGCTACACAGTGAGCTCCAGATGAGCCTGAACTATATGGCAAGACCCTGTCTCAAAAAAACCAAAACAGATAAACAACAAAAACAACAACAAAAACCTGTTACATGAATGCAGGTTTGCAGATTTAACTTAATTCCCCATTGGGAGGACTTGGGAGTAGCAGGGGGAGACCATTTAGACGAGCCAGGTAGGAGTCATAGAAAGCCTTTGGGAGTCAGTGAAAAGGTTTCCCTTTCTCCTGGCTCCCTTTCTCCTGACTACCAAACGTTATAAGTGGTAAGATTTGTCAAAGTGCCTTGTGTTTCAGAACTCACATATACCCGAGTTCATCCCTTGAGTACCATTAGTACAAGCAGCTCCCTTCTGAGGAGAACATTTTCCTTTACCACTGCATAATAAACACCCCTTGTTCCGTGCAGGCTCCTAAGCAAATCATGCACCACAGCAGACCCCCATCACTACAGGAACTACCCAACTGTGTGTTGCTCTTCTGCATGGCCCGCATCTCCAATGGCCAGGGTGTCATGCCACCTACATCTCACATCCACGACAATCCCTTGCCGCTTCTCCCTGCACCGGCTCCACATATCCCAAGAGCAGCCCAGGAGCCAAGGTTCCCACTGTGTTCTAAGCCAGAGTTTCTTAAACATTTTCACCCAATAAATTTTTATACATTCCCCCGATATACAGGCTTATGAAAATATTTGTGTGAATCAAATGTTTACTGATGATAAATTATAAAGCTTATTTTAAAACAATTATTTGATATACCTGCCATGTGACTCTTTACTGAAGATGAGAAGGAATGGGCGTGCTGAGATGAATGTGTTTTCCCAACACAGCTCAATTCAAAACTATGAATTAGACACTCACGTGCTGAGGAACGGCGGTAGAATTACGTTTTCATTCGGAGCCCGCTGTGAGGCAGAAGCACAGTTCCTTTCCTGGAGTGAGGTCCAATGGCCAGACGGCTCTGGGTTCTGCATTCCTGCAGCTGTGTGGCCCAGTGAGCAGGGAGAAGAGCCTAGGGACACCCTAGCACACCCCGGACCCTGGATCAGCACGCCGTGAAGTCATAAAGGCGTAACGAGTCCGGTCTTTTTTTTTTGGTTTTTTCGAGACAGGGTTTCTCTGCAGCTTTGGAGCCTGTCCTGGAGCTAGCTCTTGTAGACCAGGCTGATCTCGAACTCACAGAGATTCGCCTGCCTCTGCCTCTCGAGTGCTGGTATTAAAGGCGTGCGCCACCACCGCCCGGCTACGAGTCCGGTCTTTTAAACAGAAGTGCATTCCAGTATATATTCTCCAGGTCAGTGTTAGGAGCCAGCCCCACCACCATCCCTTATAAACGAGGCAATCACGGGAAGAACTGCCAAGGAAGCTGTCCAAGGTCCACAGCGTCAAGCCAGGGTCAGTTCAGAGACGACCGTCTGCAGGGCTCTGCCTCCAACACCAGGCTGTGGGAGCTGGTTGGTGGGGCGGAAAGAGACTCATTACAGATAATCTACAGTTCACCTACAAAGTCAAAATATCACCATTGAAAGAGGGCTTCCAGTGGTGAAGACTGGCTCATTAAACTGCACGGTCCATGGCCATGAAAATTTAGCATCCAGAGTTCCTCTGGGTATCTTGTTTCTTAAAATCCTTAGAACTGAGCTGGCCATTGCCAAATCCATGAGCTTGTATGACTACTGAGCACTTAAAATATGAAGTGAGATGTGCCATGCACGTAATACGCACAACGGATTTCAAAGGCAGTATGAGGAGAACAAGGATTTGTATGATTGCATGTTGAAGGGGAAGTGTTTTAAACATATTGTTGTGATAAACGTCACCTTTTCCTGTTCGCTTTTGAATGCGACTACTAGAAAATTTAAAATTGCAGGCATGAATTGCTTAATGAGGGTGATGTGTTCTGAGAATCGTGTTAGGCAATTTCATCACTGTGTGAATCTCATAGGGTATTTTTATACAAACTATGATAAAGTATTATGGAACTATCAATATATATGAGGCTCATCACTGGCAGAAACGTCAGTATGCAGTCCCTGACTGCGTGTTCATGGCTATATTTTTATGCGACATCACAGATCTCCAGTGGAGGGGAGTGGGTATTTAGAGACTGAAACAAAAGCTAAAGGAGGCCGGAAGAGTGGAGTCTTGTGAGAAAATAAGCTGGGAGAGGTCAGAACGGCTTCTCCAGAAAGAAGGTGGTTCAGGAATTAATGAGGCATGGACCACGCCTATGCTGTGGAACGGAGATTTAGGAAGAATCACACAGCTATGGAAAGCAGCTCTAATAAAAATTCCCCAGAATATCCCTCAGAGTGGAGCCACTCCACGTCCCTGGGACCATGACAAAAATGAAAAAGCGTAGATCAGCAACCCCCGAGTCATAAAATAAAGAAGGTAAGTGGATCAACGACCAGTCCTGTGTTGCCAAAGGCACTTCCTTCGGCAGTGCAGCGATCCGATTTTATAAGCATTTCATGGAGCTTGCAGAGAGAGCTCCTAACGTTGCCAGCACAGCAGAATAGACAGTAACTGAGCCGATCCAATACCGCTAGATTAGACACGGAAAGCACGGGCTGCTTCACTTTTTAGCACGTGTCTATAATGCTTCATTTCTGTGAGTGTTGAAATATTTGAAAGGGTTTTCGTGAAACATTTGGGACCACAATTGTTCCAAAACCATCACTGCTTAGGATTTTCAGACCTTTATCCATGAACTTTCCTACAGGAAAACCTAGCCCTTCGGACTCAGAGGGGACTAGCTTTTCACTACTAATGATAGTGAAGATATTACTAAGATTCCTCCATATGAAGCAATGGGTTTGTTATTGTTCTTTTAATCAATAAGGTGATGCACACCTACTGCCAGTCATGTGGCAGGAAGACAGTTTATTCCCCCACTGACCTAACCCTTATAAATACATGAATGAATTCTGAAAGAATGAATGATCCCCTCATTTGGAATTCCCAGTTCATATCACACACGCGCGTGCACGCGCGCGCATACACACACACTTTTTTTCTAAACATGCAAAGTCTTTACTATGTCCTCCTTAAATTAATGACCATAAAGTTAACCATGAAAGCTGAAGATGGTAATGCGTATCTGTCATT
This sequence comes from Arvicola amphibius, assembly GCF_903992535.2. NCBI lineage: Eukaryota > Metazoa > Chordata > Mammalia > Rodentia > Cricetidae > Arvicola > Arvicola amphibius. Next base: position 2,846,739 of record NC_052057.2, on the reverse strand, counting down.
CCAGCACTGGGGAGCCTGAGGCAGGAGGACTGGGAGTGCTAAGCTCGGGCTGGCTCTGGTCACACAGTTTGTGTTCTAGTCTTCCCAATAAGTGTGTGTAGCTCTCACCCCCCAGCCAAGATTTTTTTGCAGCCAATGGAGACTATTACAGAAACCACAACTGGTCAAAAATGCAGAAAACACCTGACTGTAAGGTATTCAACCCAGCTCGTGTATCTCCAGGGCAACACCTACGCCGAAGTTCAGGAACATCTTAGAAGAAGGAGCAGAAAGATTGTAAGAAGCAAGCCAGGGGCTGGTGGTGCACACCGATAATCCCAGCACTCGGGAGGCAAAGGCAGAGGCAGGTGGATCTCTGTGAGTTCAAGGCAGGCCTGGTCTACAGAGTGAGCTCCAGGACAGCCAGAGATACACAGAGAAACCCTGTCTCAAAACCCCTTCCCCCCAAAAAAAAGATTGTAAGAAGCAGAGGTTGCTTCTTTGTATGACAGGACTGCATCCGTGAAATCTCAACAATGTCCCCTAAACATAACCTACACGATGACACCAGTTGGCAGGCCACTGTGGAGGAAAGAAATCTCACAAGTTCTGCCCTGGATGAAGAACTGCAGGCAATCAATGGCTCCTGGCAGAGACCGGCCCTGAGAGGTTACCCGTCCCAAGTGACCAACCAGAAACAGGTATGAGTGACACTAAATGGACTCGGTAGTTGTTGGGGCAGCTGGCCCAATCACTGCGTTCAGGGGCGTGGCTGCCCCAGGGGAGTAGGGTACCCTTAAAAAGGATGGGGCGCCGGAAGGAGCCCTGTTTTCTATCCCCCGCGTTACCTTCTGCTTCGCTGGACCCTTGGTTCTGTAAGTTCCCTTATTTCCCCTTCTATTAAAACTGATTTATTATAAAAGGACTATTTTGGTTATTTCCAAACTCCTACGACCGCCGGTACAGGTAGTGTGTGTGTGCGCGTGTGTGTGTGTGTGTGTGTGTGTGTGTGTGTGTGTGCGCGCGCGCGCGCGCGCAAGAGAGAGGTGTGTATGTGTGTGCGTGTGTGTGAGAGAAAGGTGTGTGAGTGTGTGTGCGTGTGTGTGTGCACGAGAGAGGTGTGTGAGTGTGTGTATGTGTGTGAGAGAGGTGTGTGTGTGAGATAGAGGTGTGTGAGTGTGTGTATGTATGTGTGAGAGAGGTACGTGTGTGTGCGTGTGTGTGCAAGAGGTGTGTATATGTGAGTGTGGGTCTGTGAGTGTGTGTGTGCAAGAGAGGTGTGTGTATGTGAGTGTATGTGAGAGAGGTGTGTGAGTGTGTGTGTGTGTGCGTGTGTGTGCGAGAGGTGTGTGAGTGTGTGTGTGTGAGTGTATGTATGTGTGTGTGAGTGTGTGCGTGTGTGTGAGAGAGGTGTGAGTGTGTGTGTGTGCGAGAGAGGTATGTGAGTGTGTGTGTGTGTGCGAGAGGTGTGTGTATGTGAGTATGGGTCTGTGAGTGTGTGTGCAAGAGAGGTATGTGAGTGTGTGTGCGTGTGTGTGTGCGAGAGGTGTGTGTATGTGAGTATGGGTCTGTGAGTGTGTGTGTGCGAGAGAGGTATGTGAGTGTGTGTGAGAGAAGTGTGTGAGTGTGTGTGTGTGAGTGTGTCTGTGAGTGTGTGCGTATGAGAGGTGTGTGCATGTGAGTGTGTGTGAGTGTGTGTGCATGTGTGCATGAGTGTGTGTGTGAGTGTGTGTGTGGTGTATGTGAAGATAATAAGTAGACGAGATCATGAATTTCAAAGGGAGTAGGGAGACAGAGGAAGAATAAACAGAGGAAAAAAGTGTGGAATGGAAATTACATATATGTATAAAAACGGTGCTCATGTATGAAAGTCTCAAAAATAGATTTTAAGCCAGTCAAGTGGGAAAAAAATGAGTTCTAGTTCAGTTTGGGCAGCAGAACGAGCCACTATCTCAAATAAACAAACAAATAAATATTAAAAAAATAAGCAGATTATGGGTACCACAAGTAGCCCACACAACTCTCTCCACCTCACTCCCTTGCCCAAATCAGTGAAGGCCGGGAGGTCACTGCTGGCATTGGAGAATGTTTTACAGATAAAACACCAAATATGCAAGAGTTAAGATTCATGAATCAAGATTAGGGCTAATTGAGCGATTTGTTTGTTAAGATCTTTCCTTTATCTGAAATGTCGCTCACCTTGCAGAAACAAGCTTTCCTTGCTGTGTGGCTACCAGCGCATAGAAAGAGCAGACTGAAGGCCCGAGCTTCCCTCTCGACTGGTAGCTGTTGACTGTCTGGTCTCCATGCTTCCCATTCGAAGAGGGATGATACAGATTCCAGACTCTTTTTAAGGCAAATTAGAATACTTGCAAACATTCTACAGAGCCCAAATCTAGGACAGAGATCTTCAGCCTTTGCTGTACCTGACAGTGGACCCAGCGAGACCTCCTTCCCCACTCCAGGACCCATGGACCAGGAGCATTCAAGGGAGGCCCCATGCATCAGGACATGAAATGTCTCTGCCAGGTGGTTCTAATACATGTTTAGGTCCAGGAGTTATTCCCGTAATGGCTAATAATGTTAGCTACTTAGAATCCCTTGGAGTCAAGGGACCTTCAAAAATTATGGCTACATAGCTCTCATCCCAAGACCTGCGGTCCCATCCTGAGGTTCTGGTGTAACTGGGATAAAGCCATCTGGAGATGGTTTGCATCAGCTGTCCAGGCCTTTCTATGTCTAGTCAAACCTTGAAGCTCGATAGAATGGGCTTGTCTAAGCACTGCATTACAAACAAGCATTTTGAGACCATAGTTAGAGGCTTCTTGTTTCCCAGCTGCCCAGACATGAAATAATCACACAGAAGCTGTATTAATTAAAATGCTGCTTGGCCTATTAGCTTTTGCATGTTTCTAGCTAGCTCTTACATCTTAAATTAACCCATTTCTATTAATCTGTGTATCACCACATAGTGGTAGCCTACAGGTAAGGTTCCATCCAGTATCCAGTGTCTGTCTCCAGTGGTGGTTATTAGGGCTTCTCTCCGACTCCGCCTACTCTCTCCTCCTCTCTCTGTTTGGAATCCCCGCCTTGCCCTATTCTGCACGACAATAGGCCCAATCAGATTCTCTATTAACCAATAATATTCGCAGCTGTCGTAGAGGAATCCCACATCACATGACCCTAGCAGTTCCTCTTCGTCTGTAGTTTTACTTTCTGGGCTGCAGCTTCAGTTAGTCAGAATCTACAAAGACTCGATCCAGCAAGTGAGAAATTGTGTAAATAAATAGTAACATTGACTTTCATGCCGTTCTACCCAGCAGCCTATGGACTCCTTCATCATTCTGCTCCATCTCAGCTGGAACATGGATCACCCTTTGCCCTGTATTTGCCCACCCAAGTGTACGTGACCCACACGCTACTCAGTAGCCAACTCAGCTAATAGGTCAGCAACCACTGAACCATAATACTTGTGTTCATAAACAAATGTGTTAATACGGGCTGGAGAGATGGTTAAGAGTATTGCCTGCTCTTCCAAAGGTCCTGAGTTCAATTCCCAGAAACCACATGGTGGCTCACAACCATCTGTAATGAGGTCTGGTCCCTCTTCTGGCCTTCAGGCATACACACAGAAAGAATATTGTATACATAATAAATAAATAAATATTTTTAAAAAAACAAATGTGTTAATACAAGTAGCCCACATTTTCATAAACTTCATTCTCAAAACACAGACATTTACTACACTGTGTTAACTGTTTCATTGTCTGTGTTTTTAAATGCTTCTTACTGTGCTTAACTTGTAAATTAAACTGCATAACAGATATGTGTGAATGAATTTATAGGATAAAACACATCATCCATACAGCTCGGTACAACCCAAGAATTCCTGCACCTATGGTAGGTTTGGGCATATCACCCAAGGACAAAGGGGACTCATCAAGGATTCCTATGTCCACTGGCACTGAGAGATACAGATTGAGAAAGACAAATTTGCAGTCCTCATTGTTAGAAGGGTAAAGCAAAACAAGTTATTGAACAAATGTGTAGTCACAGAGCTCTGTTAAAAATTATGACAATAGCATTTCCCAGGCTCCAGCCCTTCCTGCCTGGCCCAAATACCACATTCTTACTTGTGTCTGTATTTTTCCATAGAATTAAATCTAGAGATTCCATAGATTTGGGGAGTAGATCCTTGTTTTATGGCCTTAAAACTACGGACCAATGGGGCGAGCCTTCGCTGAGGTCTGCTCAGACTACATGGCATCTTCTATAGCAGCAAGTGTTGCTCGCTTTGTTTGAAACCATTTTAGATGAAGAAGCATCCCCTTCATAGACATCTGCACCATTTCCTTCGGTGCTGTCCTGGCTCTCCAGGCTCATTGTTCCCTAGAGTCTCGTTCTTTCAGAAACTACTCATTGTTAGTTAATTAGAAAATGCATCCCTGGGCTGGAGAGATGGCTCAGTGGTTAAGAGCATTGCCTGCTCTTCCAGAGGTCCTGAGTTCAATTCCCAGCAACCACATGGTGGCTCACAACCATCTGTAATGAGATCTGGTGCCCTCTTCTGGCCTGCAGACATACACACAGAATATTGTATACATAATAAATAAATATTTAAAAAAAAAAAAAAGAAAAAGAAAATGCATCCCTGAGGCCAGCAAGGATGGATGAAGGCCCTTGCTGCTAAGACCAACGGCATGAGTTCAATATCTGGTATCCACATGGTGGAGGAGAGGACCGATTCCTAGAAATTTGTCTTCTGACCTTCATACATGAGCCACATAACATGTTCCCATCCACCCCACCACCACCACACACAATAAAAACATTTTTAAATGTCAAGAAAATGCATTCTTTATATAGAAGTATTGGGAAAGATGTTGTTTTGTAACATAAAATGTTACTTATTCAAGTTATCATGCCTAGCATTTTCCAATTACCAACATTTAAGGAATTAATAAAAGATGAGCCATAACAAAAGCCACTTATTTCTGACTGAAGCACCATCTAATAGACTAAAAATAATATTTGAAGGGCTAGGATATAGCTCAATAGGAGAGAGCTTGACTAACGTGTGAAGGCCTGAGTTGACTTCTTAGCCATATAAGGAAATAATTGTTTTATGATGAGCGGTAGCTCAGGGTAATCTTGCCAAGAGGATTGGTCACCATGGTGCAGCGTGTGAAGAAGCAGGCATGTGGAAAGAGTGTAAAATGTGTGCTGACTGCACATTTGTGACTGGACTTTTTAAAAGGATCTCAAATAGTTGTGCTAATTTTTTATTTTCTTAAAATTCAGAATGGGCATAGCTCCTGGCTGGGAACATTCACCTGTGGCTAGCGCATCTATGTCTCTGAACGCTCCCACCTGAGGGTTCCATGCTGCTCTTCCTGTGTCTTGTGCACAGCCAGTCTGAAGTGGGGGATGTGTGTAAGTAGTAACATGAGGTTCTGGGCTCTTCCTCCTTTGTGGAGCAGGCTTGGAAGGGACACGCACTTGGCTTCCTTTGCACCTGCTGTCCTCCCTGCCTGCCCCAGGCCTGATTGTACCCTCTTTCTAGAGCTGCAACCCCACTTCAGAGGTGACGTGTTCGAATGCCACACCTTAGTGGTCCTGCGTCCGTGTGTTGCCTAAGGGAAAAGTGTGGGAAACCACGCTTCTCATCAGGATCAAGGCGTACACAGGAAGCAACTTTCTCACTCCCCATCCTGACAAAACAGACATCCTGTCTCTAAGACAATCATCGATGTTGTTTGTGCTTGTTTATGAGCATGAGAGGAAGAGGAAGAATATATGTGTTCTCCCCCTGCTCCCATGGACCAGAAAGAAGAGCTTCAATGGTGGGGCAGCCCAGTCACGAAGCACCAGCTCCCTGGACTTCTCCCCTGATCCCATCCCACGGTCCTGTAGGTTACTGTTCTATACCATCTTCATTCCAGGCCCAAACTCTATTTAAAAACAAAATACCTTTTACAGGCCGCTTAACCCCCAAAATAACCACACAGAAAATGTATTAATTAAATTACTGCCTGGCCCATACTATCTAGCCTCTTATTGGCTAACTCTGACATCTTGATTTAACCCATTTCCATTAATGTGTATAGCCGCTTGACTGTGGCTTACCGGCATGAGTCTAACCAGCGTCCTCCTCGGCAGGAGAATCATGGCGTCTGCCACACTGCCCTTCTTCCCAGAATTCTGTTCTGTCTTCCCCGCCTACATGAGTTCTGCCCTATCAACTAGGCCAAGTTATTCTTTAATAACCAATGAAAGCAACACAAATACAGAAGGACCTCCTAAAACAGTCACCAGTAAGTCGGTATATACATATGGTGCTTTGTGCACACATGAAGGCTCACACTGGCACATGCGTTTGGGATCGAGGTGGAGGTGAGGGAGGAGCCAACCTCTATTCCCCTGCCAGTATCTGAGCCCCACAAGAGACCAAGAAAGTCAGAATCGCTGGGAGTGGAGCCAGTGCATCTGCTTTGTTTTATCCTAAGAAAAAAGAATAAACTCTCAAACCATCCACAAGTAGATGGGCCTTACATGCTTGTTTCTGAGTGAGAGGAGCCAGTCCAAAAAGGCTACACATTGATCTGATTCATTGGACATTTTGGAAAAGGGACCACTGTAGAGATGCTAAGCAGATCAGAGCTTGCCAAGGGGATTGAGAGGATTGGCAGGCCAGAGCTCAAGAAGACTGCTATCTATAGTAGTGGAATTGTTTGATACTAGACTGATAGACACATGACATTGCGTTTTCAAAAATTCACAGAACTGTGCAGCAGAAGGGATATATCTTTGTGCATGCAAAATTAAAAAAAAATATTTAGGAGGTTAGAGAACCCCAGAATAAAAAAAAATATTGTGACAGAAGTAGCCTAACTGTATTGCAAACATGTGAAACTACCTTACTGAAGACGGGGTGTGTAGTGTGTGTATGTGTGTGTCTGTATGTCTGTGTGTCTGTGTGTGTGTATGTGTTGGATTGGGGTATATGCACGTGTGCATGTATGCATGTGTGTGTATATGTGTTCAGTTGGGTGTGTGTACACGTGCATGTACATGTGTTAGGAAGGTTGTGAGCGCATGCGCACGTTTGTGTGTATGTGTGTGCATGTTGGGTTGGGGTGTGTGCATGTGTGCATGCACGTGTGTGTGTATGTGAGCTAGTAAGTGAGCGCAGCCTGGGGAAGCTGGTGGTAGCCATGAGCGTATGGACAAAAAGGAGCAGAGAGAAAAGGGGGGGGGCTGAGAGTGAGAAAAAAACAATAGAGTGTTGGGGTGTCACTCAGTGATGGAGCATGTGTTTAGTGTGCAGGAGGCCTTGGATTCATCCCAGCACCACAAACCCTGTGGAGTGTATGAGGTGCAGGGAAGAACGTGGGACTGCTCATATAGAGCAGTGGTTGGCGACCTTCTCAATGCTGCGACCTTCCCCATACTGTGACCCTTTGCTACAGCTCCTCAAGTTGTGGTGACCCCCAACCATAAAATGGCTTTTGTTGCTACTTCATAACTGTCGTTTGTCAACTGTTGTGAATCAAATATCTGTGTATTCTATGGTCTCAGGCAACCCCTGTGAAAGGATCATTTGACCCCAAAGGGTCACAACCCATAGGTTGAGAAACACTGTTACAGAGCCTGGTGTCTAAATCTTAGTAGAGCAACATATACAAAGTCCATGTTGACTGGAAATAGTCTTAGGAACCCACTTGCAGCAACAGAGTGGGAGAGAGAAAACCCAAACCTCTTGTAAAATTTCTAGGATGGGGTCTTTAAGAAGGGTGACACCATAAGGCAGCCCCACACTTTAGGGCACAGAAGGAGGGACTGGCATTTGGCATTTTGTTTTCAGAAGCACCTAGCACTGCTGCCCATGAGGCCCTGCTCCAACAGCTCTCTGCTGGCTGGAGGATCAGGAACGGTAGGAATCTGTATTCGTTACCTTCACATAGCTAGGACCAAACGGCTCCCCAGCAACAGCTTGGGGAAAGAAAGACTGGTTCTGGCTCACAGTTTCAGAGATTTCAGTTCATGGTGGCAGGGCAGGCATGGTGACTGGAGCCTGGGGTGGGTGCTGTTCATACCATGGCTGACCATAATATGGAGCGCGTGGCTGGAACCAAAGGCTGACTATAACTTCAGTGGTCCACCGCCACATTCTTCCACCCTGTAGACCTCATCTCTTCAAGACTCTACAGCCTTCTGATTTGGTACCACCGCCTTGGAAGCAAGTGTTCAAACACATGAACCCATGAGGGATATTTCACAGTCAAACCACAATGGATAAGCCCAGACATATAAGCCGGTTTCTATAAGAATAGCCCCAGCTAGAAATGCTGGACCCTTGAACAAATCAGTCCAAGCCAGCCGAGATGGGATTGTGGATGCCAAAGTTGTGTCTGGTTGACCAGTAGTCCGTATTTTCGTTCGTTCCTAAGTAGGCATCAAGATATCACTCATCTTTACATTACAGCACTGATATTACAATACTGTCTCCACACCCTAGTCAGACCAAAGCTCTGGCACGGTGACATGCTTGAACCAGCTGTCCTTTGCCACTGCAGCCCACCTAATCCAGTCCAATGCCTCCGAAGCTCATGGCCAATGATTCGGTCCTGTTTAATCTGGATACTTTGCACTGGTTCAGCTACGAGAGTCAGAAACGGGTCCAAATGCATCTCAAATGTAATAGGAGCCTTTCTTCAACATTTAAGCCTTAAAAATTTAAAGAAAGAAACACAAAGCTATCCCATATGGAATTCTACAATGTTGGGTTTTTTTTTCTCCTTAGTGTGATACACACACCCCAAGAAACTATCATTCTTAATAGAAATTCCAAGTCTGGCCCTCGTTTTAAGTATGATTTACTTTTCAAGTGTTGGAACAGAGCCTCCTCTGCCATTTTCAAGTGAAAATATTTCTCTCTCTCTCTCCATCTTTAAAAGCCCTCAGGGATTGCCGTACATGTGTGCATATGTAATCTGAAATGTAGTCACCTTTAAGTACGCTTTGCGGGGAGTATTATTAATGGCCCATTTTAGCATGAGTCATATTGGTGAGGAGTGATCAAATATGAGTCATATTAGCCAGGAGAGACTCTGAGTTTCTCTGTGCAGCAGCTCTGCAAGTTTGCAAACTTCCAGCACAGAAACTTTGGAGATGAAAGAGCACAGTACAGAAGATGGGGATGCCTGACCCTGGCTCCATGACCCCAGAACTGTACCTGTCTGGAAGGTGTGGCTCTAGTCCAGCCTTTTTAAATAAAAGGCTGGCTGTGTGCATTTGAGCTCACGATCCTTTTTATAATGTACCACTTTATGTTAATCCAAGCACATTGCAAAAATGTCCCAGATTCCAAGGACATAAAATAGTGGAAACTCTTAGTTGTATAGAGAACTTGCCTAGTGGAATTAGATCGATGGCCTCACTAGGGTCCCACCTCCCACCTCTGTTTCTTAGGGAGAGAAGTTCTATATCATTGCTGTCAGCATGAATGGGTAACAGGCTGGCTGAAAACCATGTACTCTTGGCCCCCAAACCACACTGAGACCAAGGTCTGTAAATCAATCAGTAGTAAAAAACTAATCATTTTTCCAAATCTGAAATCCTGGAGAGCATGGAAATACTAATTTCCAAAAATAGTTTTGAAAGAGCCATTCAAATATTCATTTGATAAACATTTCCCAGACTTGGTGGCAAGGGGAAAAGATGAGTCGCCCATGGTCACGCGGTAACTGTAACCTAAGAGGCCATGAGTTTTCACAGCAGGTTCTTGTATCTGAGAATCCACTCCCAGTCCTGTCAGGAAACAGGACTCATGCCCCATGGAGGACAGTGGGCAGACAGTCTAGTGATGATATATGCACACGAAGTTGTGCATGCTAGAAGATGAGATGTTCATTGCGATTATATTATACTAAAATGATTCGCCCTTTATCAGTAACTTTTTAAAAGTTGAGGAAAACATTTGAGAAGTTATTAGAATTATTTGCAATTTAGTGGAAATGTTAATCATGCATGAGGACCTGGGTTCAGTCAGGAGGGGGACGGGGCAGGGTGGGTGGAAAAGCTATAAGCGTAAGAACACACATAACCCCCATGCCTGTCGTAGGACTCAAACAAGTTAGCAAGCAATGCATAGAATCTAGGATGGGAATGCCAGCGCATGTGCATTTGGGTCAGAGCGGTACAAACATGGGGGTCAGGGAAATGCAAATAAAAAATAAGAAATTATTATATAAAAAGTCCTCACGTTCTTCACCTAATTCTTATTTTAACCAAGTAAGGTGAGAACAAACAAGGCCAAATTGTTAAGTAAATTCAACAGGGCCATGAAGCTGATCCACTGCCCCCCACACACACAGACACACACACACACCCTGAGTCACCCCATTCCATCCCAGCTGTCCCAGGCCCTCCCTAAAGTGAGGACATGCACACTCAGAGTGGTCCCGACAGACCACCACTCTCAGCCTCCTGTTCCCAGACAGAAGGATCATCTCCAGGTCACCATCACCATCACTGGGGCATTTACTGCTCTCTGCTGACCTTCCCTAACAAGGTGCTTTAAGTTCTCGTGAATTCTGCATACCAGGCTGATGTATTGTCGGGAAGAAGCAGGCACGTCCTTGCTGCAGAGAGAAGGTTGATCTGAAGAGGATGATCAGTAACCAGTATCTTTCTAGAAACGTACAGAATATTATCTTAGATGTGTCTAGGGATGCGCTGTGCAGCCTGAACCGCTGTCATCTTCGCTTAGTTGTGGTATAAAAGTTTGTTGTCTCTAACAACCTATTTCAACATGCCTTTTTAAAAATTGCCTAGGCCAGTATTCCTATTCTGGCTAGGAAATTAAATACCCAAGACCATTCTGCCATTTATGGCTCATACTTTCTGTGTTAAGAGATTTTACTGGAAATGTGTTAGGGAAGCTCAGAAAATGAGACCAATTTGAGAAAGAATAATGGAGATGTTGAATGGATGGGCGGATACGTAGTTGAGTTATGTGGGTTTGTGGTTAAATCGTAGATAAATTAAAATTGAAACTTTAAAAGTTCAGATTGTGAACTAGTGTGGAAAAGCTGTTTGGGGGCAGAACAAATTTTTATTTTTACCAGAAATGACTACATGTCTCTTTGTCTTGTCTTTTAGCTTTTTATCTTCTTAATTTCTTGTTATGTCTCATCTCTCTTTAGACTAAATTCTAGCAACTATGATATTAAAATGAAACAAAGACCCACAGACCCGGGAAGCTCACGGTAGCAACTAGGACTTTCAAAAAAAATTGTATGTGTTTCAGTGTTTTGCCTACATCTGTGTCTGTGCGCCACTAATTATGCTCTGG
>NC_052057.2:2450404-2530404 GCF_903992535.2 Arvicola amphibius | reverse complement strand
GAACAGGAAAAACAGCCTGAGGGTTGTTAAAAGTTTGTTTTTAATTGGTCATTTCTCAGACTTTATGAATGCAGAAAAGATAGTTAAGGATCTTTGCTTTAATGAAGACTCTCTGAGGTGTGTACCCAAAACCTACCCGAGACCACGCCACCACATCCCCCAGGCAGCCAGCGGTCTGCCTCACTTACATTCCCGTCGTGGTTTGGGCACGAGAGAGGCTTTCCTGCAGCCACAGCGGTGACCGTCTCCAGGATGGAAGAGTCCTCACCATTGCTGCCTGGTGTTCGCTGCAGCACATCCATGAGGTTTGTGATAAAGAAATTGTTCTGGAGCGCAGCCACCCCCTTCTCAGGCAGGATGGAGGTCTGGCGACACACTGGGCAGGAGAGGGTTAAGCTGTGGGCTGGAATGTAGTTCTGCAGGCACCTGTTACAGAGCACACATGGGGGCCATCAGTACAGAGCACGCTTCTGCATGCAGGTACTGTCTATGGTCTCATCAACCATGGCTCACAGTGAGCCACTTTACAGAAATCCACTCTTTGTGGTGTCCTGTACCAGGGAAATCATACTTCAGAGACCAAGAGCCCTCATATCAGCTCTATACACTGACCAGACAAACGACTGTGCTCAAGGAAAAAAAGAAAACGTCTTCTTAGTTTCTTTTTCTAGACTTCTGTAGTGTCTAGAGACCTGACACCCACAGTGTGGTTGGTTCAAGGCCAATGAGCCTTGACCTTCTAAGGAACTGGATAGCCCTACCAGGTCAGATGCCCGTGTGGCTCACACACACAGCAGAGACTGGGAAGACTTGTTCTGTAAGCATTGGGCTCACAAATGTGTGAACTTTGGCACTCGGGGAAAAAAATGTCAGATGTGTTTGTCAACACTGCAATTCATTTGACACATAAAGTCATAATCATAAAAGAAAGGCATCTGACTAGAATATTTGGTGGACGCAAGGAACACCCAGATTCGGTTGCAGCATCTCTTGCTTCTCCGCAAGAAGCACCGATTCCATCCAGTTAGTTAAGAAATAAATTTATTAACAATAATGACTACCATATTTACATCAAACTACATTCGAAATATTGCCCTGAGTCTATGGAGGAGGCACCATTATGATCGTTTTGGGCAGCCAGGAAACAGGTATAGAGAGGAACTAAGTAGCCACCTAGCGTTCTTGAGTAGGTCATGGTCGGAGTGGGAGTCCAAACCCAGGCAGTTGGACATTATACGCTAAGCTTTAAATAACTAGGGTTGCAGCTGGGCTTGTAGCTCTGTGGTTAAATGCTTGCCCAGCATGCATAGGTCTCATTCATGCACTGCAGAAACAAACCCAAAACGATACTGCATCTTAGCCAGAGTTTGGGAACCACTAATGTGGCCTCTTAGTTTGCGGATGAAGAAAGTAACACCAAGAAGGGTTAGCTGATGAGCATCTCAGAGGTAACCTGGGTTAAGTCTCTACCAGGAACGAAGCAGATCAGCTGAAGCCAAAAATGGTACTTAAGGCCAAGAGGCATGGTCGATTGTATTTTACCAGACAACCACATTCATCAGGCTTGACTTTGCCCCACTCCCTTTTTCGGCTGGGTCTGTTCCTCCTGTCTGTTCTGTGTTTTCTGAGTTACCAAAGCTTGATGTTACTCATGGCTCCATCCTGAAAGCCCTTCTTCCCCTGGGATCCTATACCCTTATGAGTATAGCAGACATATTTCTTCCTACGGACATCCTCTCCCAGTCCTGTGTCTTCTACCTTTTGATACATTTTAGATATCTCAAGGGTCATAAAACCCAACATGCAACAAACCAAACCAAACGCTCTTTCTCAAACCATGTCCTCATCCTATCTTGAAGAATGGAACCCCCATCCATTCATCTAAGCGGAACAGAGGAGGCGCCAGCAACCCCCCTCCTGGTCTTTCTTTCTTCCACCTACCCCACCGTTAGAGCCTGGCCCTGTGATCACTGCACTTTGTAGGTGCCAACCCAAGGCCAGCTTGAGCCTCCATCTATCCACACTGAACCCCTGGGATGCTGGAGTTCAGCCTCTAGGCCTTATCTATCTCACGTACGGAAACTGCACCACTCACTCCCACCCCCATAAATGAAACCACACGCCTCCTTATTAGCACCCTACGGTCCGCCATTGATCCACAGTCGGAAGTGCGGCCTCTGCTCTTCTGTCTGCTCTCTTCACTTGACTGACTCCTTTCCTCCTGCCGCTTCCCACCATAGCTAAGCCTGTTCTCCGCCTGGGAACGTTCTGTTTCACTGGGCATCTAAAGCTCTTGTTCAAACTTTCTCGCTCTTCTGCTTGTCCTGCACCAGCCCCGGGGTAGCAGGTCCCTCTTTCCTACCTGGCTGTGCTGCTGCTGTTCCGTCTCTGTTCCCACCCTCTCTGCCGCAGCCCAGGCAAGTGAAGTGGGTTCCCTCTTTGCGGCACGGCTGCAGGCTGGCAGCAGTATGATCGGGATGTTTCCCGCCTGCTTGGCGTATGAAAGAATGTGTGACTGGTGTAGTCACACGACTGTTTGAAATGTATGTTTTACGCATCCTGTATATCTGTCTTGTTAATTGGGTCTATTTAAAATATGCACGACTGCTCTAAAAAGCACGTGGTTGCTCAGCGCCTTGCAAAACATGGGCAGGCGCCATCTTGGCTAAGGGCAGGTCAGATGACTTAGCCACCATCTTTGCTAAGGGCAACCACGTGACTGCTGCCATCCTGACTAAAGGCAAAAAGGACAGGTCGAGTGACCTAGTCGCCGTCTTTACTCAGGGTACTCTGCCTGTCTCACGTTTTACTTACATTCCTGACTCTGTTGGTGTTGTGTTTGAGCAGTGAGGTACCTTTCTGTAGGGCCCCCCAGAACACCCACTTCACCCACCCGACCCTGTAATAGCTCTCTTCCACCTCTAACAAATCCGGTTTGCCTTTCATTCAGTACCAGAAGCTGGGTTTGCAGAGTCAGAGATGGAGAAGGAAGCTTTGTCTTAGCACACACCGGTTTTCCCTGTCTTCTTATTTACTCAGTTCCTATTGTGTGTGTGTGTGGGGGGGGTAGCTATTGTCTAAGAGAAAATGTTCTAAACAGTCCTAATGAGCCCTGCTCATTGTAACTCCTAGACTAAGAAAACAAGTCTCAAGTACTTTAAATTGGTATGTACTTTTAAACGATGATAAAAAGTATATGGTTAGCTCTGTTACAACACACTGTATATGCGGTTCAACTCTGCTTTAAAATATATTCCGTATATTGATAAAAAGTTAAAGTTATAAAGATCTAATTCAAATTAACAAAAGCTAACTTAGAAACCTCTCAGCTTGGATCCAGCTCTCCAGGCAGATCCTATACTGCAATCATAACTCAGATATACCCAATATACAGAAATCTTCAAATGCTCAGAGATCTAGAGGACACAGCTTTTAAAATGTTTAATTATTAAAAGCCTTTTCCGAAGAGAGGCAGGCTAGCTCCTGGCACCACCCTCATTTCCTCCAAAGACGATGGATGGATGGATGGATGGATGGATGGATGGATGGATGGATGGGCCCAGAAGAAAAGCCATCCACAACTTGCTCCATAAGTGGCATTGCTAGCCACTGACCAAACCTGCCTTTCACCTCAACTGCTGCAAAGGCCTCTTGAGACCATGGAAAACAGGATGCTGAGGAATGACTACCTCAAGTCGCCTAGGGCAAAGTAGGCTGATCTTTCTACAAACTCCTACTCCACAGGCTCTTCTGGGGCCTTGCAGGCCTACCTCTACCAGCCAGAGGACGGATGCTGCCCTAAGTCCTTTCCTCAGTGACCATGGAGGATGCCGGGTTGGCTGTCTAGGCAACCAATCTCTGTCATTGTTTGATCAATAACTCAAGTAAAATTTATCCTTCTCAAGACCTCTGTTGCAGTTTGAAACTCTGTTGCATGTTGGTTTGCCAGTTTAAAAGGGACCAACTCACAAAACAGGTTTCAGCATAGCTTCTTACAATTCCTTTGTTTAAATAAAGGTGTTTTCAGTTACAGAGCTCAACTTGTGAGGATCTAAGAATGCTCCGGGGGATAAGAAACTGTTTTAAGGAGCACAAATGCAAGTCACCAGCTTTCTCTCTCATTACGCTACTGCTCATAGTCTTAACATTAATCAACAGAGCTCTGATACGCTACTAATCCAGCTTTGAGGGAGAACTAAGCACCACGCCACACCACCGTCATAGCCACAAGGCTAAGATTTTAAATCCCTTTGGTTGTTTCCTAACAATAGACTCCAAAGGTCCTTTGCATTGTGCCAAAAACATCTGTCACAGTTTTTCTGGACAGAAGAGTATTAATGCTTTCAACCAAAATCATTTTCTGGTGTGAGTATACTGCCATTTCTACAGTAAATTCCAGGTCAGACGATAAACAGTGGAAATGTTAATGTGTCTAAAACTTATGTTTTCACAAACTCAAAGAATCTTTGTAAGTTCCAGGGAGTCGACTTGAAGTCACTTTGAACAGATAAGAACTGTCAATCAGCAGCCAAAGCCTCCCCATCTTCCCCTGGTCCTGACACCCTCCCCTGCAATCACTAGGACCTAAGGAAAGTTAACCTTGTCCTCTGCTCTGCCAACATCTTGCCAGGTCCAAGAGGCACCAGATGGTTCCACAGACCCTGGACAGCGATGTGAAACAACCGGGTACCCTAGAACGTGGGCAATATCCCAGCTTCTCAAGTCCCTGAAAGAGCAGCAGGAAGCAGTCTTGAGAATCTGGCGCCCCTATTCCTGTCCCACCTGCTATCCCCCTTTAATTTCCCCACCTTTTTATAATAAGAAAAATATGGGAATGTTAAGATTCAGGCATTTTGTTAGCTAGCCTGTCATCTGGCAGGAAACACTCAGGCAGTACCCTGGCCAGTCCAGGGTCCTACACATACATAGTCTGTATGCAGGTGCAAAATTTGGTCCCTTAGCCGGGCGGCGGTGGCACACGCCTTTAATCCCAGCACTCGGGAGGCAGAGGCAGGCGGATCTCTGTGAGTTCGAGACCAGCCTGGTCTACAAGAGCTAGTTCCAGGACAGGCTCCAAAGCTACAAAGAAACCCTGTCTCGAAAAACCAAAAAAAAAAAAAAAAAAAAATTGGTCCCTTTAAGAGACAAGTTCTGCCCATCCCTGCTCTCCTTCCTGCTATTCCTCTGCAGGAGCAAGCAGTACCTTTCCTGTCTCTTTCTTCTTCTCTTTCTCTTTTTTCCCCCCTCTCCCTTCCCTTTCCCCCAGTAAAACTTCACATTTAAGTTCTATCTGCCTGGCCGTGTTTGTCCCTCACCCGTCATGGGGCTTCCCACCAGGATCCCACTTGTGTTGTTTTACAACAATGCCTATATATGAATAAAATGAAAAGCACAGGTACGTGATACAAACCATCACTAAAACAGAACAAAACACCCACATAATTCCAAACGAAAGGAAAAAGCCCGCAGCTTCTAACCAGAAGCAAGCACACCTCCCCTCTACCCATCTCTGCTATCAAGGATGTGGTCATTCTGCTGCAGCAGGACCCTCCAAAGTAAATTAACTCATTTTTAATGCCCAATTAAATGATAAATGTATTTTTAATTGGAAGGGAAATAAAATCAGCATATATTTAAAATCATTGGAAGCACTTATTTCATGATCTAGAAGTAGGAAGCATGCAATTTTAATTACATCTATTAAGTAATAGAAATGTACTTAATGACATGTGTTCAAGCATAACTAGAGTATCTATCTGTTTTTAAGGATAATATTTATAAAGCCTTGCTAAGGATACATTTAAATTGAGCCACAAGTAAATGACACGCTAACAACTCCTCTTTCTGCTTTTGCTTTTGTTGGTTCTGTTTTGTTTTTTTATTGTTTGTTTTTGAGACAGGGCCTTTCCAGTAGCTCTGGCTGTCCTGGAATTCACTACATAGACCTTGAACTCAGAGATCTACCTACCTCTGCGTCTGCTGGGGCTGAAGGAGTGAGCCACCACTCCAATCCTGATTTTGTAGTTGTTTGTTTTTAAGACAAGATCTCCGTGTATAGCCCAGACTATCTTCAAACTCAAAATTCTGCTACTTCAGCCTCCTAAGTACTATAATTACAGGCTTGTGCTACCAAGCAGGTCACATAACAAACTTCTTATCCCTGTGTTTTATGTTTTTGCTTTTGTTTTTATGTAGTAAATAAAGCCATGGAGAATAAAAGCACATTCAAAGGACTGAAGAAGTGGTTCTGTATCTGAGAGAGCTATCTGCTCTTCCATAGGGTCAGACTGTGGTTCCCAGCACCCACATCCAGGCAACGGCTCACAACGCCTATAACACTAGCTCCCAGATAGCAGATGTCCTTTTCTGGCCTCTGCCCCCCCCCCACACCACACAAATAAAAACAAAATCCTAGCTTTTAATCCCAGCACTTGGGAAGCAGAAGCAGGCAGGTCTCTGTGACCTCAAGGTCAACTTGGTCTACATAGCGAAAGCCTGCCTCAAAAATATAAATAAATAAATAAATAAATAAATAAATAAATACCTTTCAAATGAAATAACAATTGAAAACACTCTTACAAGAAAGAAAAAGAACTGTGTTTTCTTTAGCTCTGCCTCTTTTGGAAGTGAGCCAGTTCATTCCTGGATGCTTTCTCAGACTTGTAATTGTTTGAAATGAAGTCACTGGTGATTCCTTGACTGGGTTTCTAGGTGCCTGTTAGGAGCACAAGTCAGGCATTGTCTCTCACGGGTAGCAGCAGAATCCCGAGAAAGAGCCCGTGCAGGTGGCATGTGAGCGGGAGCACGAGAGAAGCTTACCTCTCGCAGAAAGTGTGCAGACACGGCAGGACCTTGGGGTTCTTGTACCGTTCCAGGCATATACTGCAGATCAAAAACTGCTTGTCGATCTGGCGCACCACGGGACTTGGGATGCTGGCGCCCTCACTGGCCATCCTAGACCACTGACATGGGAGGCCGGCTGTTGTCGACCCTGCACGCTGCTGCAGCCGGTGAGGAAAGACAGAAGAAAAACACATGATCACCCTCAATGCACACCAATAAACACAGAAGACAATGTCAGTGACCTCAAAGAAAATAACTAGAGCCAGCTCTCTTCACTGCGGAAGTAATAGCAGGCTTATTTGTGCTATCAATAACAGTAAAATACTGACACCTTCCTTCCCCATACAGACAATAAATAGATCAGGAGAGGGTGTGTCCCACCAAGATGTTGGCTGAGTTTAAAAGTGAGTGGTGGCCGAGGGGCAAATAGTTACACAGCTAAGCGCATGCCTTTACCCATGACTGGATATACAATTTGCCTTTTATATTCATGTGACATTCAATATGGTTCTTTTTCATTGCTATACTTTGAGGGGACTAGAAGATGCCACTGCTCAACACGTCACCCTGGTGTAAATTGTTTTAACTGTTGAGAAACAATATGCAGTCATTGGGGAAAACTTATCTCCTCTATGTTATGTACCTAGAGCCTGTAAATGATCTCATCAAAGGCTTTTGCAGGGGGAAAGTTATACAGATTGTACTGGTGTGAATTGTTTTTAACACTCGTCTTGTTTGTGCCTCTGTGTGTGGGCATGTCACTGCACATGTGACGGTCAGGGGACAAACTTGTGTGAACTGGTTCTTTCTGCCATGTGGATCCAGTGGTTGGACCCAGGTCCTCAGCACTGGCAGGAAGCCCCTGTACCACGGAGTTGTCTCTCCAGTCCTGTATGGCTTTGTTGGTTTGTTTGTTCTTCATTTACCAGCATTCTTAACTCTACATATTCAGAAGTTTTCAGAGGAAAGAGGCGCAAACCCCAGGAGTTGACTGGACTTGGGCATTTTAACAACAACAAACACTTTTTGTCTACAAAGGACATGAATTTTTCCTTCCATAAAGAACATTTCACCCTTGGAACAGAAGTGTGAGGAAGGCTCTCAGGGACTGCGGCTGCATCGAAACGGGGCTCCATAGCAAATCGTGCCTGACCAAGCTCACGAACCCAGGCTTCCCTCTCATTTCCCAGAGCTCAGCCCCTTTGTCCTTTCTCAGTCCCTCACAACGACCAGGGGTTATTGAACTGTGTTAGCTAGTAACAGAGCAGACTAAGGCAGAGGCAGGCCTGAAATCTTAAAGAAATAGCCCTTGCCTCTGCACATTTGAAGGGAAAAAGTAGTGAACACAGAGGAAGCTTCCAGTGTGCACGTGAGGGACCGTGCGTGTGACAAAGACCGCGGAGAGGAAAGCAGAGTCCCCTGGGCAGGAGGTTATAACAGTCCTGGCTCGGGCCAGCACCTCAAAGTTTCTGGCTCCTATCTCAAAACGTTAGCATGGGTTGAACTGAAATTCACGTTTCGGTTTTCTAAACACTTGATAGAGTGCTCACAGGCCTCTTGTTCTCAAGGGAAATACTCTACCAAAGAGAGAAGGAAGGAAGGGAAGGAGGACAGACAAAAGCTCATTAATCTTTAACATAATAGAAATGAAAAACTTATTTTCATTCTATGTATTAGACAGACAGACAGACAGACAGACACACACACACACACACACACACACCCTACAGGGTGAATAGAAAATGCATCTCTGAAACTTAATGCCGTTCCTCCTCCTAAGCTGCCCACCGCTCTGACCTTGTGCTTTGATAAGGCTTTGCTTTTGAAACTTAGCTTACATCTGACACTAGACCTTGGTCTGTGACCTGTGTCTGAAGCAGGGACCCACAGTGTATTTACAACATCAAAGCCCTTGGCTTTCTGTGGGAGCCGCTCTTTTCCAAACCCTAGTGCTAGCTCTTATGCCGCACCAAACAACCAGTGTTGTCTGATGTACTTCAGCTTTTGCTTTAGAGAATTATGTATTTTTATTCCGTGTATATGAATGTTCCGCCTGCATGCATGCATGTACACTCCAAACACGCCTGCTGTTGGAAGAAGCCAGAAGAGGGTGTCACCTCTGCAACTGGAGTTACAGATGGTTGTGAGCAATCATGTGGATGCTGAGAACCAAATCCCACTCTTCTGGAAGAAAGTCAGAGTTCTTACATAATCCAGTCCCGAGTAGTAGTTCACCTTTTATTAAGAAAGCTCTGACTCTTTCCAATCCAAGTGGACAACCCTAAAAACATAAACATACAGGCACTACTAATGAGCTCAGCATGTTGTAACTATATATTGTTCATTTTATATGTATATGACAATAATTTTATATTTATTTTAAATTTATACTTACTAAAGATGTGCAAACAAAATAAATACCACACACCAAAATTAACCAGATCCAAAGTCTACACATCTCAATAAACTTCTACATAGTTAGAACAGGCATTCTGAAACTGTGGGGTTTCACATTGGGTTTTACACTTGCACTATCTAGTATATATTTTTATGTAGTTATGACAATAATAATTAGAGAAAAAGAGGCTATGCATTTGAAAGGAAAGTCATAGAAAGGGGGGAGGAGAAGGAGTGGAGGAAATGGCATAATTACATTTTATTTTAAAAAATTAAAAGATAAAACCCCGTCAAGATCCATTCTAATGGAGTCAAACACATGACAGGTTTATAACAGGATATTATTAGCAAATGGTGTTTGTGAAGCATCCGTCAGGCAGGAGCATCACCTCCAGTCAGAGCTCCCTGCGTGGTGAGGCAGTGTAGGTGGGAATATCTGATAGGCCGGCACCGGCGGCCAGACTTTCCATAGAGTGCTCCCTGAAGAGCTAGAGAAAGATCTTCACTGATGGGATGAAGGGCGGTTCATCTCTCGGGAGCTGGACCACATCCCTATGACATCAGACTAGTGAAGGAAAGCTCTGTCTGTCTCAGGGACAAGGAAACCAAAGCTGAGGTTTAAATGACCTGCGCAAGGTCATCCAGGAAAACCAGTGGGGCAGGAAGCTCAGGTTTCAGGTTTTCTGCCTCCTCTGATGGGCGTCTGGTAGCTAATCTTAAACAAGGTTTAATGTGTTTAATGTTCCTATGTGTCGCAACAATGGCAGTGTGCTCTCTTCCGTGGCAGTAAAACTTGCCTGACTATGAGAAATCAATCCAATTCTTGAACAAAAATTCACTAAGGGTTCGATTATTATTATTATTATTATTATTATTATTATTATTATTATTTTAATGACAGTGCTGGCTGGAGATGTGGCTCAATGAGAGAACACATACTCAGCATTCGATCTCTCCCACACATTCTGTCATTAAATAGGGGCTGGAGGGATAGCTCAGCAGTCACAAACTCTTGCTGGTCTTGCAGAGACCTGGGTTCAGATCCCAGAGCCCACAGGACAGCTTACAATAGTAACTTCGCTTCCAGGGGACCTGACACCTCCTCTGGCTTCCAGGGCACACACGTGGTACACAGATATACATGCAGGCAGAACACTCATGCACATAAAAGCAAAAGAGATAAATTTTTTTTGAAAAGCCAGTTAACATTCATTTTGAATAGCTTTAAAAGTTCAAAGTTACATCTATGTATCCATTTGTGTTGGGGGTGCAGGGGCTACGGTGCAGCAGCAAGCACACGGAGGGGCAGAGGATAACTTTTGTGAGGGGCTTCTCTCCTGCCACTGAGTGGGTCTCGGGGACCCGCTAAGGCTTGGCAGCAGAACATGTACCCGCTGAGCCATCGCACTTGCCCTTGAACACGTCTGATGTTTTTCACGGGACCATGCCGGCTCACAACAGCAAAAAGAAGGGATGGCGGAGAGAGAATGCAGATCTAAGCCACTTAAAAAAAATCCTTGTTTTAACCAAATGATATATATTAACTGAATAAAATTTGTTAGGCCAACATTCTTATGCCCTAAAACTTCAGAGAAAGCATTTGGTTCTAATTCTTTGGTAATTATTTTGGTGAGTGATCATGTCTGTGTTAGTATGTTCATTCGCATGGTGCATTAATTATGCCTACTCATTAACACTGATTGAAAGTCATAGCAGGGCCGCAGATCTGTCACAAGTGACCTGTTGAAGACAGCTTGCTCTTCAGAACTCCCACGATCAGTACAAAAGCTTTCCAAGCCCCAGAGACCCCTGAGTTTGCCAGGATAAGGACTCTTCCGGGAATCCTTCTGGATGCACACCACCGGAGTGTTCCATTGCTCCTAAAGGGACATGTGATTGGATGAACTCAAGCCCAGCGTGAGCCAGAGAGCGTGGTGGGACACACACTGCGAGGAGGCAGCAGTCTTTAATCAAGGGCTTGGGCGCTGCCAACGGTGAATACCTAACTACACCCTCCTGGGATGTCTCTCCCTACCTGGGCTTCCAAATGGTGGGCAACCCTACCTATGGATGTGACCGAAGTCAGTGCAGGGGAGTGAAGCTCAGAGACAGAATGGCTCTTCTGCTGGAGACAGCAGGGTTAAGTGGAAGAAACCATCCATGGAGCCAGGGAGAGCTGATGGCACACCCGCCGGCAAAAGGCCAGTGGAGGTGAAGGCAGAAGAGCCTTTCTTCTTGAAACTGGGTCTTGCTATGCAACGCAGGTTCTCAAAATCCTCCCCTCTCAATGTTCCAAGTGCTGGGGTTAGAGGACACCACACCCGGTCAAAAGTCATTTTTATACGACACAGTCCGCACTAGACAGAGGTTGATATTCATCACCTAGAAGAGCTTTTCTATGAAAACCAAACAAGTGTTCCCGAGGCCTTCTCACCCCACCCCTGCTCCCCCTTCCCCTGATCCCACTCCCTACTGCTTTGCTGGGGGGGGGTCTCCTACTCAATCTGACCACGAGATTTAAAACCCCACATGGGGTTCCATAAACATCTATTTTCTCTTGTGGACCCCATGTTTGTGCAGCAGCAACCCTCCCTCCATATGTTGAATCCCTAGCCCATAATGTACTTGAAGACTGTTATCATTTGTGGCAGAACATTAGGCCGTGAGGATGGAGCCCTGAGGATGGGATCTGAGCTGGGGAGCCTTGTGGTTTCCCATCCCCATTATCCCGCAGATTTCGGCTGCTTATGTGAGTAGGAATGGTCTTGACACTTCAGAAACCCAGATGAGAAAGGAGGCCAGGCCAGAATCAAAGCCCATACTGCTTTTCTAATCAAGGAGACCAGGAACCGGTCATCCGCAGCACTCCAGCTAAAGGCTGCCCGTTCTGGACATATTCCTCAACCCATGCAGGCTGATGGCATTTTTCCCACTGTGCTTCCTGGCACGAGGGAAGCCTGAGGCTCCTTCTCCACCCATCTCTCTCCACGGGAGGAGAGCATAGAGGGACGGCCATCTGTCTGCAAAGCTGGAGGACGGCTCTCTCCAGAAACCTGCTGTCTTGGTTCCCTGAGCTTGGACTTCCAACCTCCAGAACTGGAAGGAACAACTGTTGAAAGCCCCCTAGTCTACAGCAGTTCTGCCACAGGAAAGACCTGGCTGAAACCCCTTCTGATACAGTATTTATTGTATTGCAATTTATTTACATGGCTATCTTATCTCCCGATCCCTGCACTGCCACCTCACCCTGACGTGTAAGACCTGCAATGGCGCTCCCCTCATCTGAGAAGCTCGGACTGTGTGTGCCTGGTACTTCACTGTCACTGGCTTCTGAATAAACAGAGTAGGCTCCTGGTGGACTAGGGCATGCCAGTAGGAGAGAGGAGCTAGCTAGCTTCTGTGACAAACTGTGTTTGTTGTGAATGCATCAGCGTTGCCTGTCTCCCGGTGTGACCCTCTAAAGCTCTCCAACACGCGTTATCATCCAGAGGATGATCATCAGTAACATATTTATACATGCTCACATTTCAGAGGAAGAGCAGGAAAACTACTGAGGACACATACGCACGACAGCAAACAGCCTAAGCGCTGGCACAGACGGCCCTCATTAAGGGCGGTCTTGCCAGCTAAACATGGCACGCTGTGGGGAAAGCAACGCAGCAAACAGGAAACATTCCCGGGGAAGAAAAATCCTGTCCCAGGAGTTCTTCCCTCACGTCAGCTTTCATGCTTCCCCTGGCTTGCTCGCTCAAGTCTCCTCCGACGTGGTGGGAGTTACCACCAAATGAGGGGGGAAATGAGAGAACGCTGCAGCTGCAAATCCGAGATTCAGACCACACTTCCCACCCAAATTATACCATTCAGACTAGAAAAGTGTCCAGGGTTGCTGCTGACACCAGCATGAGGAGGAGTAGGAGGGGAGAATGGAAGGAAAAAGTCTAGAAGGGAGGTAGCCAGCCCGGACTGGCAGGCTGGTCAGGGAAGACGGAGCCTGTGATTTGTAAGTTGTGGCCTAATTTATTCAACACCACCCGATGGTGCAGAATTCCACTTCTGTCTCTCAAATGGGATCTCGCTATGTAGCGCAGGTCGGTCTCAAACTCATTACCTTCCTGACTCAGCCTCCTGACGGCCAGTGCTACAGGTGTCCATTCTCGTGCCTGACTCTGCCTCCGTCTCGAGAGGCTAGGTTTGTGGCAGTCCTGGCTCAGTACTAATCTTTGGGCCTCTCTGCTGAGTTTATTTAATAGTGTGCTTACATTTTTTTTTTTTTGGTTTTTCGAGATAGGGTTTCTCTGTAGCTTTGGAGCCTATCCTGGAACTAGCTCTTGTAGACCAGGCTGGCCTCGAACTCACAGAGATCCGCCTGCCTCTGCCTCCCGAGTGCTGGGATTAAAGGCGTGCACCACCACCGCCCGGCTCAATGTGCTTACATTTTTAAAAAGTTCCTCAGCTAATGATGACAGCGAGGATAGGCCAAAAAAGTCAGTTTCTCCAGTAGATCAAAAATCTTATGTTTATAGAAAAGAAGTAATAAATTCATAACTATAATTCAAAATACGTTCCACGGGGGCAGGTGACACCTGAAGCTCAAGGCAAAGGTGCAGCACCGTTTAAAGGACAGGTGGTTCAGGGGCTGGGGACGGTGCTCAGTCAGGAAAGAGTTTGCCATGGAAGCAAGCGGGCCCGAGTTCAAGGCCTAGAAAAGGCCAGAAGCCGGGTGTGGCAGCAACGGCCGTAATCCCGGCTCTAGCGGGCAGAGACAAGCAGAGCCCTGACCCATTGACAGACAGGCCAGGGTGGCCAAGCTGGTGACCCCGTGTCAAAGCAGACACCGACCTCTGGTCTCTGCACACAGGTACACACATACGCATGCACACGGTATCTCCCCCCACCAAATAGGATCTTTGGACTGAGTTAGGAGCCTATTGCCATTCATCCACATTTGAGTTTGAACTGTTACTGATGACTCAGCGGGAAGAAAGAGGGCAGTCTTCCTGCAAAATGAAAACAGGGTGACCCAATTTCAGTTCAATCAAGCCTGCCTGATCTCAGGGGAGTCACTTTGTAAATTAGAAGGCAAGATTCTTTCTTTCGTGTGTGTGTGTGTGTGTGTGTGTGCGTGTGCGTGTGTGTGTGAGAGAGAGACAGAGAGAGAGAAAAAGAGAGAAGGAGAAAGAGACAGAGAGAAAGAGAAAGAGGAGAGAGAGACAGAGGAGAGAGAGACAGAGGGGAGAGAGAGAGCGAGAGAGCGAGAGAGAGCGAGAGAGAGCGAGCGAGCGAGCGAGAGAGAGAGAGAGAGAGAGAGAGAGAGAGAGAGAGAGGAAACACACGCATGTTTGAAGGCTGAGAGCCTCTCCTCTAACTTCAGTCTGTCTCCAGGCAAAGGTGTGCTCAAGCTCCTCAAAGCTCTGCTCCCATTGCCAGGGATGGATGGATGGCAACTTCCCTCGATGCATTGGCTTCTCCATATGGAAGTTGATTTCTAAGCGGAACTCCTCAAGCCCTCACTCCCTGAAGCTTTGCTTTGGACTCTCAATGCTCCAAAGGACCGAGCCTGTCAGTGTGAGGAGAGCTAAGTGGCTGAGCTAATTGGTATTTACCTTGTGATGCTCTGGGACAATAGAGATGAGTGGGGTCTCTTCTCCCCACATCCATCACTGTGCCACGGCTCCCTTAGCCTCCCTCTGGGGATTACACAAAGCAGCTGAGTGTTCTACATCCACAAGAAAGGCAGGGAGCAGCCATGTTGCTAAGGAACTGGGGACCCCTTCTGGGAGCTGGGAGGGACTGACAGAAAGGAAGAAAAGAATTTCACCTTAGAACTCCCCAAAACGTAAGCCTGTGTGACAATAACCCTCCCTTACCTTTGGTGCATAGGAAGCATGTTGTTTCTGCTCTTAGTCAGAATAACTGCTTTTTTAGATAATAAGTCTCAAGAAAAAGGATGAAAAGGGATCAGTGAAGAAAGGGAAGATCTCCAAACTGGAGGCAGAACAAGGCCGAGAAGTGGCCGGGAAGATTGGCATAGAAAAAGTCGCAACACGTGGCTCCTTCAAGTGATGCTATTTGAAAAATTGGCTCCCCACACCCCTCACTCTCTGTTCTAATGCAAGGCTCTGAGTTTCAGGCAGAAACCTGATCCACTGAATTCAGACAACTCACACAATAGATAGACTCAGAAAGCCCTACTGGCCACTGACTGTGGAGCAAACTATGCTCCGACCTCCCGTAGTTTTAATGAGACAGATGGCAGCCAAGCATCTTTTTAAAGCCACTACAGATGTGCTCAAGTAAATCACTCTGCTACAACTGAGAAGCAGTTGACTAGGAATTTTGAAGAAATAAACCAGAACCAGGTTGCGGGTGTTGTTCTAAGAGTGCCTGTCTGGCAAGCACATGGCCCTGGGTTGGGTCCTCAACAAGGAAGGGGTTCACACACAATCATACCCCCACAACCGCTCTCTGGCATGCAGGCAAAGATAATTTGCAGCATTTTTTTTTAAAAACCTAAGATATTTCTTTTTCTTCTATATGTTTTAACATATAAAAACATTTGGTTAGTGCACATTAGTCTTATCAGAGAAATAATGAAAAGAGGTAAAGAGATTCTTAAAATTTAGCTTTGGTAATTTAAAAGAATGCTTCACATGTGGGGTTTCTATGCAACACAAGCCAACAAGACTGTTGAATTTAGAGAAATCAATGTTAAAAGCTACCTAAATAAAGGGTATTTTCATTTTTTTGAGACAAAGAATAAGTGTTTATTACTTTGTTCCATAACCCATAGCACCCATTAATCTTTTGTTTTCCCACATTTAAAAAAAATTAAGCTATTTTAGGATTATAACATTCATAGAGGTGAAAAGGTGCATAGGGCCCACCAGTTTGTTTTTAAAAATGTGTGGGTTAAATATTCATCAATCCTTCTGTCAGGGAGTTTTTTTTTTTTTTTTTTTGGTTTTTTTTTTTTTTACATTGTCTCACAATCATTGCAATGCAAATCGCTTGCGTTTTCAGAGGAACTCTTCAGAGGGCCAGGAAGGACTGTCAGGGATGGCTGTAGGGCTGGGCTCCAGAGGAGCTTCTTCATGCCACCGCACACGTGAAACTTTTCATTGTGTGCTTGCCGCCTGGCCCCCCAGTGGCCTGAATTATTTAACAGGACAGTGGGTCAGGACAGCACTAGCAAAGCACCTGCCTAAAAACAGGGGAGTCCTTTGGAAATCACTTTCACACTGCGCGATGCAGAATCCAGCTTAGGTATCTGAGCAAACAAACGGCTCTCTCTGTATTGCAGCGTTTAAAACCTCTAACGATTTACTCATGGAGAATAAAGCAGAAAAACCGACAGCTTTCAGATGCCTCATTCTGAGTCTGTGTCTTGGAAGCTGTGACACTTAACCCATCCTTTCTTCTGACACAAATATTTTCTTTTGGTTCCAGAATTCATCCATTCAACATTCAATTTTTAGTTGGAAACAAATAGCCTTCCTACTGGCTTTCCTATTGCTGTACAACGAGGATTAATGTCAGGGTGGGGCATTCTTGCAGGGAAAAAAAAAACTGATACAAAAATTACCCATGATTCGAGGAAGCAGAACTAAGGGCCAACCCAGGGATTTCTCTCCTTCTGTGTAGTTCGTCCATTGAGCTCCACCCAGAATTGATTGTACTTCCATAGCAGGAAAATTTGTCAGAAAGAAGTATTTGATGTGTGTTTGCCGCTCTCAGTGGCATCTAGAATCCAGGGGGTCGAGTCATGCATTATGAATGAATGGGTTTCCAATGGTAACTCGGAGGCAAGGAGCTCAACCCAGGACAGAGAACCGGGTGGGGGAAGGGTGGAAACGCACATCCTCCACCTAGGAGTACCCAGGAAGGAATCCTGCAAATTCTATACTTCATCCCGACATCAAGATGCAGGAAATGTAATTCTACTTTAAATAAACCAAGACAACACTAAAATAGTGACTAATGAGGATAAAAATCTAATCCGTTCACAATAGCTTTCATCCCACAGTTGCTAATTTGATGCTTTTGTTTAGGCAGAGTGGGCTCTTCCCCTATTTTGTAGTTAAGGAGCATGCAGCATCACCACGAAAAGGAAGCAAGAAAAGTACGAGCAGTTATCTCCAGAAATAACGGCAAGCAACCAGAACACGGAGGACCTACCCATTTCTCCCGATAAACAGAAAAGTCAGCGAGGTAAAGAAAGACATCCCCTCTAGGATGTCCCTGCTGCAGCCCCGCGGCCACCCAAAAGAACAAAGCACTGTCCTGCTACCGTCTCAAGTTAGGAAGCACCATGCAAACAGACCGGTTAAAATTCCCTACCATGCAATGCAGCCATCATCAGAAGCCCAGCATTATCTTCTGCTCTAAGTAGAGACGTGCCAGCTCATGAACAGGACAGAGGAAGAGAAAAAAAAAAAAAAAACGGAGGAAACGAGAGAAGGCTCAGGAAAGTCGGCAGGAATGTTTCTGGGTCATTAACAAGTAGGAGACCCCCTTCCGAATTCAGATCAATCAATCTTTATCTCACAGGACATCTTTCTTCTCAGCGTCTGTTGAAAAGACTGCAGCAAGCCACACTGCAGCAAGGGATTGTGGGATAGGGATGCAGCAGCGAGCTGCAAAGAGATTCGCGGGTGGCTGGCTTTCCCCTCTGAGTCAGCAGTCAGCTGCTAGCGTGCTCCAGTGCGAGGCTGCCAGGCTCCATCCCCCAAACCCGACTGCAGGATTAACCCCAGGAGGCGTGGGGAGCACCAGTCTCCCAGCGTGCAGACAAGACTGGTACCCACCCAAGTGCATCACGAATCAGAAAGAAACTATGCTGGTCGTAGAAACCAGTACTGAGGCAGGAAGAATAGATTCGAGAATGGATGAAAAGTTCAGATTTGGAGGAGTGTTTTAGTAGGTGTGACAGCATGCATCTTCATCAGCTAAACTGAAATCTGTTTCTTTAGATGCTGCAGGTAGCTTGAAAGAAGGCAGATACTTAAAAAGCAGAATCACCTCGGTTCCACAGCCCCTTCTACCCACCCCACCCAATGTATCTCCCAGGAAAAGGTCTGTGCAATATAGTTCTACCAAGTCAGACAATACAGAGGCCATTTCTCAGTGTCTTATAGTTCTATTCATTAAGGGAGAAAAGTATAGTAGTTGGCACATACTCTGATTCGGGGAAAAATGGACTCTATTCTGTTTCTGGTGATGAACTTTTCAGTTACGGATTGAGAAACCTGACAAACCGTTATGTCCATAACTTGATTTCCTATCAAGTCATTAAATGTACTTAAAATATTAAGAACACAAAATGGCCAACAAGTGCCTATTTAACAGTACTTAGGTCTCTATAGTGTAACAAATACTGCAGAACAAAAACCGTATGTGTTAGAATTCAGAACCACTCTCTTTACAGCAATAGAGGCAGACAACACTTTTCCGTGCTTGACTTTAAGAGCGACACTAACAATTCTTTATTTAAACAATAGGATTACGTATTTGATGGCACCCATCCTTTCCATGCAGGTAAGCACTGCATTGAGCCCTTTAAGGGGCCTTTCAGAGGTCAGTGAAGGTTATGTAGTGGGATGGGGAGTTGAGAGTCCGGTGACATCAACAGGTCTTGGAAACATGGGGACATGCCACTGTGGGCACGACATTTTAGGACCGAATAAGTGCACCTCCTTTAATTACAATAACTAGCAATAAGACCGAGGACCAACCCCTACCTGCTGCCTGATTTCTTCACCATCATTTCCTAACCCATCAAGTTAGACACCTTAGTGATAACTTTAGGGAGGGGACTTTGTAAACTGGTAAAGGGGGAACCGGCTTTGTAGTTTTAAGAATTGGTCCTAACTGCATTATAAACTTCTGAGGCAGACTATATGTCCACATAAAACGCTGCACATAAAATGTTACAAGCAGCATTATTCACAACAGCCCCAAGTCAGAGATATCCCTGGTATCCACCAACTGGTAAGAATGTATAATTACAGGTGAGCAGTGGGCACCTTTAATCCCAGCACTCAGGAGGCAGAGGTAAGTAGATAACTAAGTTCAAGGCCAGCCTGGTTTACATGCCAAGTTTCAGGACAGTCAGGGCAACACAGACAAACCCTGTCTCAATAAATAAATAAAAATAAATAAATAACAAACAAATAAATAGCAAAGTTCTACCCTCATGTAATGGGATACTATTTAAAAAGGGAATATAATACTGATATATGCTGTGGTAGATGAACTTTGAAAATGTGCTAAATGGGAAAGTTTGGACGTACAGTAACATATTTTACATTATTTCATTGTCATGAATTAAGGCAGAAAAATGTATTTGTATTCAAGTTCCCTACAAGAAGAAGTCTACACAGACAGAAAGTAGGTTAGAAGTGGATGCACTGCTGACATTTAGTGCAAAGCACAGGGGTACCAAACACCCTTCAATACATGGGAGAGTCCCTCACAAGTCCTCTTCCCCAGGCTGGCACACCACTGGCAAGAATGTACATCTTCCCCACCTTCTTTCCCTGCTCAACTCCCTCTCACTCCTTCAAAGTCACCACTCCTGTTAGGGAGGCTCCTCAGGCTCCTCCTCCAGCTACTAGACGCTCTCCCCCTCAGATCGGGTCGGGGAGCCACCCTTGCAAGTTCTGTAGCATTATTCCTGGTTAAAAGCTGTGAGAGGTTCTATTTTTTACTCCAAACCTCCCAGGCCCCAGTGCAAGGCTTGTCCCATAGTATATACTCCATAAAAGACACAGAATGATGAAATTTTCCTATAAAGCAGTAAGTGGCAGAATCCAATGCAAGGTAAATATTCATCTCACAACTGAAAAATAATTGGGCCAGAGGCCATTCGAGAGAGGCAAATCTTATGAAGGACTCACGATTTAGAAAGGGCTTTCATCATAGGTTTTCTCCTTGAACTTCAAACCAGACCTCTCCAAAGACAGGAGCAAGCATTACGATTATTCTAGTATAGATTAACGTTTAGAAAAGGTTCAGTGCCCGGCTGAGGGAGGAGTAGCTGCTATACAGTAGATGTGATCTGTGCCATGGTGCCCCTAGCGGATGAGAAAGAGCAGTGAGAGTAACCAGGCAATTCCAGAGTCAAACAAAGCCAGCTGGCTCAAGAGGTATTTGTGTCAGTGACATCACGGGTAATAACCAATGAAAAGTGGGCAACCTGAGACCAGAACGCTTAGAAACTGCCCAGCGCAATCATTACTCCATTTTGCTTTCAAAGAACTCTTGTGAGAATTATTGGCCAACTCTTAGGAAGGACGATGGTAAGGAACAATTGTTCCAGCCCAAGAACTCACATCAGAACTGGCCTGGGTTGGTACTGCCGCTAAAGATGTGTCCAGTCCACAGGTGATTATGTACCAGCCGGTGTGTCAGGCACAGAAAAATAAATGAGAGAGACAGAGCTCTCAAGGATTAGGACCTCAATGCATTTTGGGCAAAGGGGACGCAATTCAACCTGTAATATCTACATTTGGGTAACACATTCTTTCCTTACAATTCTAAAGCCCAGGCTGATGCAGGATTGCCTGAGCGACCTCTAGATTTCCCCCACATTCTTTCCTTACAATTCTAAAGTTTAAGTTTAATGGGAAGCACTTGATTTGGCTTATTTGTGCTGAGCAGTGGTGAACACGTGAGCCTCCAACAGCTAAGAAGACAGATTGACTGGTGGGAAAAGGGGCTGTGAGCTCTGTACATCCAGGTGACTTCCTCAGCTCTCCTCTCTCTATAGGGCGGAGTAAGTGAACTTACAGCTGTCCTCACCCGTGTCTAACCTGCCCGATTCTATGTATCGCTCTGAGGACACCAAAGGCAAAAGCACACAAAGTTGCTCTTTGGTTTCTGCCATTGTTCGCTGTGTATAATTTAAAGCTGAATGTCTTTTTTCCCACAGCTGGAATGGAATCTCCAGTACTAACTGGGTTCCTGATGATGATATCCGTGCTCGGCTGGGTACAACGACCCTGACTTTGGTCCCCAGAATGCATGTTTTTGTTTTGTTTTTAAAGAAAAATCCAGTCACAGCAGCCTGTGTTTGCTATCCCACTGTGCAGGAAAAATCAAGAGGATCCCTGAGTCTCGTTGCCAGTCATCCTAGCCTACTTGGCTTAGCCTGGGGCCAACAAGAAATTCTGTCACAATAAAACAAGGTGGTGGCATTTGAAGGACAGCCGAGGTTGTCTTCTGGCTTCCACAAGCATGGGAGCATGCATTTGGAAACATGGACACAGTTTATCCATTGTGACATTAACATGCACACAGAGGTACTGTTTCTCCAGACAAACGGGCAGTCGTGCTTTTCATTTTAATGGTTAAATTCAACGTAGCAGAAGTCCCTGGCTGTTAGTACAGTACAGGGATGGAGCCTGGGGCCTTTATGTCTTGCCAGTAAGGGCTCTACCGCTGAACCAGAGCTCCAGCCAAAGCTAGGATCTGGCCTTGCCTGCTGGACTTACCTGGCAACCATGTGGGCGCGGCTAGCCGCACCCAGAGGCACCCTGGAGCCCAGACTGCCCGCAGGAGACACTAGTGGGTGACTGGGTGAGAGGCAACCGACAGCCTCGCTGGGCGTCTGCCTTTCTCCTAAGGACATTCTTCTCCAGCAGGTCCACACAATAAAGTGCCTTTAAAACAGCGTGCGGATCAGAGAGAATCTGACACACATTCCTCTCAACTACGCAACCAATCCCACCTCCTGGGCTCTACTGTTGAAAAAAAAAAAAAAAATCTCAGAGACAGCCTCAGCTGACAGCTCCAGGAACTTCGTGGTTCTGCATGGCCACGCCTCCCGTTTCTATGGCAACAGGTCCCGCCCCAGGAAGCAAGCCCTACTTCAGCTAAAGCAAGCTGTTGTCCTTCTCCAAGATAGGGATGGCTTTGCTTGTAGAATTTTTTTCTCTCCCTTCCTCGATGAATCTCGTTGTCTAACCTTATTCCTCACAAGGAATTAAAACCTTTTTGGAGAACAACGCAAGTGGCGGGGATGGGCGTGGCCGGCGGAAGCAGGGCTGCAATGAGAGCATCCTAAACTATGAGTGACTGGGATCGCCCTGGATGGACATCCCGCATCGCCTGCGTTCTCAGCTGACGCCCTTTCCCTTCTGGGACTGCGGCTCGGGTGTCTCCTGCCCCTCTGGGTTCCAGTGGATGCTCCCGATCTTGTAGACTTACAGTGCCTTTTGGCGGGGAACAGGCTTGAGTTTACTGGGCATCCAGTAACTCAGTGCTTTAAGCCCAAGGGGGAGGTAAAAAAAAAAAAAGCCCCTTGTCTGAGGGGAATAAGTGGAGGACCTGCCTCTCGTCCTCACTACCTGCCTCTTCAAGTACGTCATCAAAGGACAGTATCTTTCTATGCAGTCTATGGGTCTTCATTATCTGAATGTTTCTTTCTTCCTTTTCCTTCCTTCCTTCCTTCCTTCCTTCCTTCCTTCCTTCCTTCCTCCCTCCCTTCCTCCCTCCCTTCCTCCCTCCCTCCCTTCTCTTCCTCTCTACCTTCTCTTCCTCCTTCCCTGTTTCCTTTTTTTTTTTTTTTTTTTTTTTTGAGACAGGGTTTTTCTGAGTAACAGCCCTGGCTGTCCTGGAACTCACTCTGTACACCAGGCTGGCCTCAAACTCACAGAGATCCCCCTGCCTCTGCCTCCAGAGTGCTGAGATTAAGGGCATGTGCCACTGCCGCTGCCGCCGCCACCACCACCACCACCACCACCACCACCACCACCACCACCACCACCACCACCACCAGCAGCAGCAGCAGCAGCAACCCGTCTGAATCTTAATGTGAGTGTCAGCACGTGAGTCTGATTAAGGCGTGGCTCAGATTTGCTCCAGAGCGGGTCCCTTATTTTGGGGTGTGTGTTCCAAGACCCCCGTGGACATCTGAAACTGGATTGCACTGACCCTACATGTGTTACATTACCCCATAAGTACCTGCATACCTGTGATAACTTTTACTTTGGTGATGAATTTTACTTAGAAAGTAGGAGCAGTAAGAGGTTGACAACTAATTAAGAAACAGAAAACAGAAACAGTAGACTGTAACCAAGTTGTGTGGCTGTGTTGTCTCTTACTAATTTTTTGCCTTCTTAAGGAAGCACTTTACAGTTTCAGTGCAGCATAGCTGAAATAACAACAGCACAACAACAAAAAGTCTGCCCTTGGGAACTTTGTAAGTTAGATAAAATGTACTTAAGGACAAGCACTGATGGATCTACTAGCCAAGAGGCTACCAGCCAACGGGTGGGTAGCCTATATAACATGGGATCATGCCTGTTCTGTGTAGGTCAGAGCAGACAGGAAGAGAGGTCATTGTGCCCATCAGGATGGCATACAGTCTTACTCCTGTGTGTCTCCATTTCCTTAGTAATATAATAGGAGCGTGATGACTGATCTTGGTTGACAACTTGAAACACCTGGGAAGAGGGAACGGCAATTGAGAAACTGTCCCCATCAGATTGACCTGTGAGCATGTCTGTGGTGGGAAGGGTTCTTGATTGCTAATTGATGTAGGAGAGCCCAGTCCACTGTGGGCAGTGCCATCCCTAGGCAGGTGGGTCTAGGCTATATAAGAAGGAGAGCTGAGCAAGCAAGAGGGGGAAAACCAGAAAGCCAATACTAAGCAGTCAGCATATAAGCTATTATTATTATTATTATTATTATTATTATTATTATTATTATTATTATTTGTTGGGAATAATTGAGTCCTGGCCTTCAGCTGCTCTTCCCTGCTAGAGTCTTCTAGTTGAAGTTACTAAAAGCTGTGCCTTGCCTAGAGGATCAGAGGATGGAATTTTCACCTGTTGGCCATTGACTGCAGGGTATTTAAGCCTCCATGGTGCTATTAAAGAGGGGCTTTTGGTACCAGTGATTGGAGGTCTGTGTGTTGGTCTGTCTCTGCGTGTGTATTCTCAACCTCCAGCCTGAAGCTCGCGAACTGGATTCTAGCACACAGAGCGCAGACGGGGGGGGGGGGGGGGGGGGTGGGGGTGGGGGGGGTGCGGTGTGTGGCTATTATTATTATTATTATTATTCCCCTAAGAGATTTATGAGTCTATTTAGGAACTCACACTTCTGGACTTATGTAAGACTCAATAATCTTTTGATTATTAGATGTAAGACAGGATTAAAGCTGGCTGTGTAGCACACACCTATAATCCCAGCACTCAGAAAGCTGAGGCAGGGGATCAAGAGTCCAGTGATCATAGTGAGTTCTAGACTAGCCTAGGATATTTAGGGAGAGCTTGTTAATGCAATAGGATAAACAGTAACAACTATCCAAAGAATAATGTGTGGCCCCCCGCCCTCTCCCCTCCACTGTTTTCATTAAAATTAACACATGAGAGTGGACAGATTCATGCAGAAGAGACCTTTCTGCATTCTTCACCGGACCAGGCTAGCCTCAGCCTCCACTGCTTCTCCCCACACACTTAGCACAACTATCGCCACAAGACTTGGACACAGGTGATCTTGGAGGCTCCTCAGACAGATCCCAGTGCCAGGCCAGCCTCAAGAAGGGAGGGTGCTCACTACCACGGCTTCACTATTTAGAGAGAGCCTGGCCCCTGCATCTCTCCCTTCCGGCCAGCAGACTTCCTGGAAAGACTGGAGGAGGCAGGGCTCCTCTGGTCTCTTTGGTGTCTTTCCAGAGCCAAAGCTATGCCCTTTGATGTCAGCCGTAGGTTTTGGACTTGGAGCTCTCGTGATTTGTTTCCGTATCCTCTTCTGAATAGATGCATTGCAGCAAAGGCTGACCTACCCAGCACCCTCAAAGGTTAGAAGTATGTCTGGGTCTGGTGCCAGGAAGCCACAGTTCCACGGGAGGGGAGGGCACGGGGGCTGAAAACAGAACGGCTGGGTCACAGCAGGGTCACAGCAGAGGGACCAGGCTTGGATATAACATGGTGTCTTTCTGGACCTGTCAGTAGGTGTCTTTCCGGGCCTGTGAGTCCTGGGGATACGCCACTGGGACCAAGGCCAATAAATACAGAGGTACCCCAAGCCTTCTTTGATGTCTTTCTACCTTTTCTCTGCTTTTTGTTTTCCTGTTTTGTTTTGTTTTATTTTGTGTGAAATCCTGTCCTCTTCCCAACTTTTATCCAACTTTACCCAACAAACCTTATTTAGTGTCTGTAATGTACAGGGTATTTGTTCTAGGCCTTACAAGGGTCACTACCACTAAGGGACCTAA
This sequence comes from Arvicola amphibius, assembly GCF_903992535.2. Classification (NCBI taxonomy): domain Eukaryota; kingdom Metazoa; phylum Chordata; class Mammalia; order Rodentia; family Cricetidae; genus Arvicola; species Arvicola amphibius. The sequence goes on along the minus strand of NC_052057.2, from coordinate 2,504,945 downwards.
ATACTTTGATGAGAGATTGACATAAAATTTTCAACAATAAAAGTAATAAAAATAAATCGAACCTCAAGAGATTTTTATCTGAATTCGCTACCTCAGACCTGTAAGGATAGGTGGGTGCAGCTCTAGCTGACTGGATGGTCTCCGTGGTGGGGAAGGGTTCAGGTTCTAGCCTCAGACAGATATGGGTATAAACCTCTCCTCTGGCATCAACAAGTTATGTGGGGGCCAAATTATTTCATCTCTCTGGCCTTTATCTTTGAAATGGTAATCAAAAGAGATGAGCTTTAAGGCCGGGGTAGAAAAGGTACTTCCCTAGAGGAAAAAGAGAGAGAAAGAGGGATACAGAGACAGGGAGACACACAGAGACTGGGTACTATTAGAATTATGTAAGATAATGTCTAAAGGATGGTTAGCCCACTGCCTGGCACGTAACAAGACTCAAAAATGTCACATATCATTGCTGCCTTTCCTACTCAGACCTTGGAGTCAGGCACACATTCTGTAAAGAGCCAACTAGTAAACATTCCAGACCTCGGACCAACACAGTGTTGGTGCCGTTACCCACCTTACTCTCCTGAGAAACAGCCGCAGACATGGGTAAGCAAGAGACTGCAGCTGTGTGCCAACAGAACTCTCCTGAACACGGGAAGCTGAAATGCTGTCTTTCACATCACAGAACGTTTTCTATATTGGCTTTTTCCAAATCCTCTGAGAACATAAAAGCCATCCCCAGCACACGGATGGCGTGGAAACAGGAGCTAGGCATTGGCTTGCTGGCTAGTTTGCTCACCCCTGTTTAAATCTAGTGAATGGCTAATACTTTGTTTTATGGATTCTGCTTCACTGGAAAAACATACTTGGAGGAGGGGGGGTCCTCCAATTCCCCTGAGTCAGTGTGTAGATGTTAAGAGGCAATCCAGACTAACCCAACCCAGAGACTTCCCAAACCTCACACGTAAAAGTAATGCCTACACAAGTCAAGACACCAATACTTCTCACCCCCTAGTCAGCAAGGTGAGACATGGGGAAGACAGTCTGGGCATTGCAGATGAAGGCACGCTGCCCTTGACAGGTGCGGGGATTCACATGTGTGCACACTTTTGTTTCTTCTTGGTGCTGTGAGCTGAGACGCTGCTATGAGAAACACTGGATTGAGGGCCACTGACCCACGAGATTTTACAAGCAAGGGCAGAAGGCAGAACACATGTTTAGCAAAGAGAGCTGGAGGTGCCGAGGAAGGCAGAAAGAACCTACTAGAAAGGGAAGAATTTGATTAATACAGTAATCAGATCACAAATAAATTCACTGTGAAACACTCGGGTACCCCAAGTAATGCACACCCCGATTCTTGCCCTGCCTTCTCCCTGCCCCTCTTAAAGGGTTGTGGGTAGAAAGAGAACACTTTGCTTTCCTCTCTCCTGAAATCCAAGAGAATTTTCAGTTTCAAGTTTAGATCAAGTTCCTTGCAGGCCACAAATCCTTCCCCAATAAACATAAAATTTCAATCTCATTCAGAGGCCTTGCAATTCACAATTAAAGTTGCTTCCCATGAACCAGAGGGAGTGCAAGGCCTTTCTCATAAAAGCCATCCAAGAATCCAGTCTGTCCTTGGGCATCATTGGAGGAGCCATCAGCAGCCAGCCGTTATCATTCGATAAAGAATAGTTTATCCAGCCGCGCAGACCCTCCAGCAGCCCTCGGGGCTGAATGTCATGCCAATACCTGCTGATTCCGTGGAGCCCCGCCGTGGGAAAACACAGGTGTCTTAGTCACTGTTCTGTAGCTGGGAAGAGACACCAGGACCAAGGCATTTAATTCGGGGCTTGCTTGCGGTTTCAGAGGGTGAGTCCATGATCTTGGCGGTGAGGAGCTTGGCCAGAGCACAGTGGCACGCACCGCATTAGAGCAGGAGTCCACAGTGCATCCTGGTCCTCAGGCAGAGAAAAAGAGAAACACTGGGCCTGGTGTGAGCTTCTGAAACCTCAGAGCCCATGCTCACTGACCCACCTCCTCTAGCAAGGCCACACCTCCCGATCCTCCCAATCCTTTCAAAGAGTTTCCACTCCTGGGTGACTAAGCATTCAAATCTCTTCCATCCTGGACACTTCAAGTCACAGGTGACCGACCAGCTTGCTCCCTGCCAACTTGCCTTTGTGTTTTACCTGCTGTCTGAGGAAAAGAAAGCAAGACTGGGTTCCTTTAGAAAGGAGAAAGGAGTGGAACCAGGCCAGGGTAAGCCCAGCAGCATCTGGTACACCTCCTCCTTTGCATTGAGAAACATGTGTTCATGGAAGGGAACAAGGCAGTGTGGTGCCAGGAGGAAAACTCAACAGAAAATGTTGCACACGCTAATTTTTAAATTTTAAATGTTTTAAGATTTCATTTATTTTTATTTTATGAGTATGGTTGCTCTGCCTGCATGTACTTCTGTGTACCATGTGTGCAGTGCCCAAAGAGGCCAGAAGAGGGTATTGGATCCTCTGGAACTGGAATTACAGACAATGTTAACCACCATGAGGATATGGGAACCAAATCTCCTCCCCATCCTCTTGAAGAGCAGTGGCTACTCTTAATGATTGAATCCTTTCTCCAGGTCAGTAGTTAAATAATAATAACAGTAACAACAACAACAATAATAATAAATCAGCACAAGCCTCAGGTCACAGAAACCGACATTTTCTTTCCTCTTTCTGTTCCTACAAAGAGTGGCATTTACACCTTCCAAAGGGAGGAATGTCTACTTCTATTGACACACAGTTCTTAAATCTTGGACCACACAGCCAGTATCAAGGGCATAAACTCCATCTGCTTCGGTGCTGACGTATTCCTCTTCAGAGGCCCACGTGGTTAAAGCCTTGGCCCACAGTCTGCAGCACTACTGGGAGTGGGGAGCCTTTCAGAGGCACGGTCTACTCATCTGTCACAGGGGTTGAGCTCTCTAAGGGAACCTTGGGACCCCAAGCCCCTCCTCTTCCTCTTTTTCATGTCCCAGAACAAGGTGAGTAGCTCTGTGCACGCTCCATGGTGACACTCAGTGCCCTGAGCCCAGACGCACTGCACCGTCAGCTCCAGTCTCGCTGTGGTGCTGCCCATAGGGAGCTCTGGGGCTCCACCCCCGTTCCAGGCCTGGCCCCCAGTACCCTTCCCTCCTTGACTGGAGGGGCCTTTCTTCAAATCAAAACAAAAGGAAACACAAGACTCAGTTTTCATAGAATCAGAGTAGAAAAGGACCTTAGAAATGGTTTCATCCAGCCATTTAACACCACAAAATACCGTCTCCAAACAATGGGGCCATAATTCAATAACAGACTGTGAACCTCTATTCCATCCCAGCACAGAGCTAGAGGCAGGGACAAAAAGTTCTCCCTCATATCTCTTACCCTCACCTTCTCCCCTCACCCCCACACCACTTCAGAACAGCGGATGTCTGAGTATAAAGCCACTTTGAGTGCCATTATACAGACAAAGAAACAGATCTGTGGGGACCTTGTGATGCTCTCATGCCATACAATTAGGTAGGAAAGCCCTTCAGAGAACTCATGCTGGCCTGCAGTCCATGTCTCTCTCCCCTTGCCCCACCATCATCTCCTGGTGGGTCCTGGAAGTCTTTGCGGGCTGCTCAGCTCCTACGATGAGCAGAGCTCCATAGAGAATGTTCCACACTAGAGAAGTCTTGCTAAGTGAGACGCGAAAACTATGTGGAAGAATAGAAAAAGGCTCTCACCCAGCAGCTGGCAACTAGAGGAATTAATGGCTCATGGTGGTTTGTGAGCAAGGACGCTGCAGCAAACAGCAGGAGTTCCCAAGATAGCAGGGAAACCGGAACCCTGCACAAAGGACTGGAGTACGCAAAGGCCAAAGATTCGGCCAGTCACCGGGCAAAGGGCAGAGAAAAAATAAACCATGACATCCTGTCAGAAGGGGATTCACAGAGGAGGCAGACTCCCGGGAATAGCAAAGAGGCAAAAAGACACAAGACATTATAGTTAAGAAGCCAAGTCCTCGAAAAAGCCTTGTCTGTAAAAACCCAGCACAGACAGAAACAGGAGAGTGTGTGTGTGTGTGTGTGTGTGTGTGTGTGTTTATGGGCTTAGTCAGCAGGTGTTCTGACTGCAGAAGCCTTTTAATGCAAAGTGAACAGGTTGAAGTGATAACGCGCGCACACACACACACACACACACACACGTGATGGTCGGCATCATTTTATTGGGTATCTGGTTCTCCCCTCTCAATCTGATTGGGCTTTGGTATTGTTCCCTTTGGGGCAGGATTGCAGCAAACTGCTAGCGATTAAATTCCAGACCTTGGTATGAGCTTTATCACTGAGCTTGTACAACCCAGTCCTCCAGCCTACTTGTATTTGTTGTTGTTGGTTTTTTTTGTTTGTTTGGTTTGGTTTGGTTTGGTGTTTTGGTTTTTCAAGACAGGGTTTCTCTATGTAACAGCCCTGGCTGTCCTGGAACTCACTTTGTAGACCAGGTTGGCCTTGTGAACTCACAGAGATCCACCTGCCTCTGCCTCCAGAGTGCTGGGATTAAAGGTATGTGCCACTACCAACCGGTAAAACTTGTTTATTTCTTTTTTTAAAGATTTATTTATTTATCCTACCTGTAGGCCAGAAGAGGGCACCAGATCTCATTATAGGTGGTTGTGAGCTACCATGTGGTTGCTGGGAATTGAACTCAGGACCTCTGGAAGATCAGTCAGTGTTCTTAACCACCGAGACATCTCTCCAGCCCCCAACTTGTTTATTTTTAAACTTCCTCTTTCTTTTTGAATTTATGTGTATGTTGTGTGTGCATGTGGTGACCAGAAGCTAATGTCTTGTGTTTTCATCTGTTACTCTCTACCATTTGCTTTTGGGTTTGTTTTATTTTATGTGTATGAGTGTCTTGCCTGGATAAATGTATGTGCACCACATGTGTGTCTGGTGCCTGCGGAGGTTGGAAGAGGGCATTGGATCCCTGGAACTGGAGTTATAGATAGTTGTAAGCCACCACATGGGTGCTGGGAACCAAACCAAGGTCCCCTACAAGGGCCACAAGTGTTCTTCACTGCTAAATCATCTGTCTAGACCCTTCCCCCAAATCCCTTTTTGAGATAGGGTTTCACTGTTTGTTCTAGTTGACTTGGAACTTACTATGTTGACCAGGCTGCCTTCTAAGTTCCTAGGATCCATTGTCTCTGCCTCAAGTACTGGGACTGAAGCATGTGTCTCCATACTCGGCTTCCACCGTGGTTTGTGAGACAGGGTCCCCTGAACCTACAGTTCATGTTGCTGTCTAGAATCGTTGATTAGTGGCCTCCAGGGATCCTCCTCCCATCTCCACTTTCACAGCACCAGAGCACAGGTCCACAGCATCACGCCTGGCTTTTCACATGGGTGCTGGGGATCAGAACTTAGGTCTGTATGCTGTTTTGGCGGGCGCTTGACTAGGTTATTTCCTAAGTTCTTTAGAACGCTATTCATATGTGTTTATTTGCACACAGAAACAGGAGAGCCTGGCCTTCGTTTCAACTTTCCCATTATAGGAGGGGAGTCCGGTTCTGTTTTCTACTGCATGGCCAGGGCTCTGCCAGCACCAGTCTTAAGCCAGCCTCCTGGCGGCCTCCAGATTCTAAGCTTCCCTTTTACACAATCTTAACTGTGTCTGGGCTTTTTAGGAGCAAACTGACCCATGCATGACCTTGAGACCAACCTCTAAGATCATAAGTCTAAAACAGGAAGCTTCCGATCTTTGGTTCATAGCAGAATTAAGGGGTCTCTGTGAGGAGTGGGGTAGCTCCTGGGGTAAGGTTCTCATCCTTTCTGGGGCCATACTGGCCATCCTGCCCTTGGTGTTAACTAGTGTCTATCACGCCGTGCCATTTGAATCCCTCGTGACAGATGTCACGGTTTTCAGTGGCCAGTTTGCTTGGTTAGAGCAATTGCCCTCCCCAGCCTATAACTCCATGGGGCAGGATGCCCCTCCATGGGTGAGACAGCAACTCAGCACTATGGTGGTCCCCAAACTGCATCATGAAGAATGACTGAGTGTCCTGCCTGCCTGGACATCACCCAGGGTAATGTCACCCGTCACTGCCTGGAAGAACACAGTCCCACTGACCAGGTTCTTACACGAGGCCCTTCAGAAACAGTCAGGGGACCTAGTGCCGATCTGCTAAAGACCCTCTGAGCTGTCTCGTAGATGGGTTCTGTTGGGAAGGTGGCATTAGCCAGCTACGGGGACAGCCCGACTCCTTTGAGAGTGGCACGGACAGGGTGGGAAGTCTCCACACTGCTCACAGAAAGCATGCTCATCTGAGTGACAGTTGATAGTCAGTGTCGACTGGGTTTAGGATCACCATGGAAACACACTTTCGGACGGGTCCGAGACTGTTAAGCTGGAGTGAAGACCTCCTGTGAATGTGGGTGGTGTAATCCCCTGGGCTGGGTCCCGCTCCAAATAAAAAAGACAGAGAGTGGAGCACCGGGCATTTGTCTCTCTCACCTTCCTGATAGCAGGTGTGACCAGTTCCCTCCAGCTCCTGCTGCTGGCATTCCCGCCATCGTGAACTCTCAAACCAGGAGCCAAGGTAAACCCTTAGTTCCCTAGTTGCTTTGGTCAGATATTTTTTTCTCATAGCAACAAGAAAAATAACTAATACGCGCAGAGCATAAAGTGTGCTTTAGAATACACATATATGTCCATGCGATTCCTGGATACAAGTAAACACTGGACGTAATACACATAAGCATCATTTGAACTTTTTGTGATTCACTTTTTTAAAAATTGATAGAGCGAGAACCCAGGGACTCATGGTAGGGCAGGGCTCTACCTCAGCCATAGTCCGAGTCCTGCACTTCTCTCCTGCTTTTTACGTGTTCAGAACTAGCAGTGAGCTCTTATAAACTGTTGAGTCCTAGAAGAACAGGCAATAGTTAACGACGGACGATGGGGGAGATGTACCAAGGACACCACTCCTTCCTGGAAGCCTCTCAGGGCACTGTAGCTCATACAGTCAGTCTCAGGGCTATGGTGTAGCTCAGTGGTAGAATGCTTGCCTGGTAAAGGCTGCAAGTTCCATCCCCAGCACCATAAAAACAACCGAATAGAAACAGTAGATCCACCAAACATTATTTGAGATTTATTTTTGAAAAGACGATTACTGCTTATGCAAAGATGTAGTTTTTATTCTCCTGCGAAACTCCCTCAGAAAAGATTTCAAACTCCCATGTAGAACAGTTATCAAATTCGAGCTTGGAGTCAATATGGAAAGCAAAATATTACCAAATAAGTTGTATCTGATTTTGTTATTGGCCGCCCTTAGATAGTTCCAGAATTACCAAAGGAAAATATTTTCAAAAATAGCCGGACCATCTTTACACACAGTTCAGCAGCAGTGACCTTTTGTATATGACCCAAACAAGACACCACAGTCAAGATCTTCAGCTTTTACTTAGCGACTATGTCCAACAGCAGAGAGCACTCCCAGACATGGTCATGTTATTTGCTCTAAAATTCTGCTGTTTTTTTTAAAACACTATTTTTATTTTTTCCTTTTATCAAAATTGGAATTTTTCCTCTACTCCTTCCAGTTCCTTCCTACTTTTCCTACCATGCAGATCCATCCCCTTTCTGTCTCTCACTAGAAAACAAATAGGCTTCTGGGGGGTGATAATAAAATATAACTAAATAAAATATAAGATAAAACAAAAGCTGTCACATCAGAGGTGGACAAGATAAACAGAAAAAATGTTCAAGAAAAGGCACAAGAATAAAATAACTAATTGTTCACATGCTCAGGAATCTCAATAAAACCACTAAACTGGGCAGTGGTGGCACACACCTTTAACCCCAGCAGAGGTGGGTGGATCTCTGTGAGTTTGAGGCCAGACTGGTCTACAGAGCGACTTCCAGGACAGCCGGAGCTACAGCACAGAGAAACCCTATCTTGAAAAACAAAAGAAAATGGAAAAGTCCCCACTAGTTGGAAACCATACTATATACCCAGAGGACCTGGTGCAGACATGTGCATGCTACCCCAGTCTCTGGGAGTTCATATGAACTCTGCTCATGAAACACTACTTTAGTACTGTATGTGTTTGCGTGTATGCATGACACACATGCCGAGGGCAGAGGACAAAGCTGGTTCTCTCATTCTGTGGGTCCTGGGGATTGAACTCTGATCATCAGGCTTGGCAGCAAGCACCTTAACTTGCTGACCCACCTCGCCAGCCCTAAAATTTGCTTCCAATGAAGACAAGGATGAATGAAGAAGTCACCACCTAATACAAGTCATGTTATGTGTTGAAAAGAAAAAAAGATGGGAAACCTAAGACGGAAGAAGAGAAGATGAGAAGGAAACACGGTGGAGGTCCCTTGCTTCTGGCCCTCACTCTTCATTCATTCATTCATTCATCCATCCATTCATTCATCCATTCATTCATTTTCCTTACTTCAGTTTCATGAAACGGCCCTGGTACTTACTAGACACGAAACCTACACATGAGGGGTAGAGAGCAGTATTTTGGAGACTTCATTCTTTGACAACACCAGTAAGAGAATAACGTTTTACCTTGTTTGAGGAGAAAATATATAAGAACAACAGAAAGGCAAACAACATCAAAACCAGAACTATCTGTATGATTGAAATGTCTGAAACAACCCTGTCCAAGTCGTTTATTTTCTAACCACAGAAAATGAGTGCCAACCCCCTACTCCTAGCTGCCCTGCACAGACAGACTCCTCTCCCAAACCCTGCGGTAGCAGAAGTGAGGGCTCCAACACAGGAGTGTGGAGGGAGCACGGTTTAACCGACAGGATCCTTTTGTTTTTGTACATGAGAGTCTATTGCCTCTGCCTCGTGTCCTCACTGTGACTAGGGCATCCCAACCACCTCAGGTCGTGGACATGGAGACGCCCCGCCCCCACCCATGACCCAAGCTCAGGGTGTACAGGCTCAGCAGAGCCACTGCTTACGACTGCACCCGCAACTGCTGCACCTGCTGGATGCAGACTTTGCCAGCATGGCTGTAGGATCCCAGGGTACTCATTCTAGGAAGAATCACTTTATTAGAAATAGGACAATAGTACCTACCCAAGCTGTTGAGGGACATGCCAAGTATATTTTGGATGAACGGTACTTTCAGGGTTTAGTTATCTTAACTCTAAAGGGGCATGATACCTGAATGACGTTTTACTAAGCAGCGTGAGTGCATAACTGGTTGAAATTCAGCCTTTTAGCGCCGTTTATTTACACAGAGTAAAACACGTGAAGGGACAAGAAGCCATCAGCTTGGTTTTAACAGCGAGATCTCCTCAGAGTTGTTAGTAGTGGACTCACTGGCTTGTGATGTGGGGCTCTACCAGCAAGTCCACTCTGTCTGTTTGTAGTGGCCCATGCTGTTGGGATTCTACCCGTTGGTCCACCCTGTCTGTAGTCAGTGGCTGGTGACATGGGTCCTTTGCAGATGGTGGGTTGGATGTATCACTCCTCGCATGGCAAATGTTCTCCATCCGTGATGCGGGCATATTTTTAAAATTGTGTGACACTTTTTTTTTTTCTTTAGAGATGACTCCATCGACCACATACACCCTGCCCTTTTGTTCTGACTTGTAATCACCCACAATCATAGTAGTGAGTGACCTTCTGGTCACCACCGGTGTTTTCCACGTGTCCTTGCTGGCTGCAGTAAGGGCGTGTGTGATCTTTCAGGATTCATCACCTTTGCCCTTATTGGACTCTGCTTGAACCCATGTTGGGAAATGTGCCCCAGAGGCCATGTGCTGTACCTCTCTAGTGTGCGAGGGGCACCCCCGTTGGAACACGGAGTGACTGGGAACTGGCAGGCCTTCTGCCAAGCTGTGATAACTGAGTGGCTTGCCAGCTTGTTTCGGGTGTCGCTTGGCATGCACACCAACACAAATGCTGTGTCTACCGGCTCCTCCAGGCCGGCGGCTCTCGACCCTTGGGTCCTGACCTCTGGGGGGGTCGAATGACCCTTTCACAGGGGTCGCCTAAGACCATCGGAAAACGCAGATATTCGCATTGTGATTCATAACAGTAGCAAAATTACAGTTATGAAGTAGCAACAAAAGTAATTTCATAGTTGGGGGTCACTAGAGCATGAGGAACTGTATTAAAGGGTCGCAGCTTTAGGAAGGTTGAGAACCACTGCTCTAGGCTCATCTTTCCTTGAGGATTCAACGGAGGGGGGCAGAACAAATAAATAGGAAGGCCCAACTTCTGGGGCCCCTGTTTCTTGGGTGAAAGCGGTTCCATTCCGCATGAATTAGAGACTGAGCCTTGTTCACCTGAGCCCAGCGCTGGCTCTGGTCATGCTTCATTTTGACAGGTCATCCAGCAGGTACGCTGGGAGACGCTTTTGATCCACTGGGGAAGTAGCTCTTTGCAGAAGAGACAGTGCCAGGCTCCAGCGTCTGTGGCACGGCGGACAGACAGGACGCCAGGCTGCATGGCTTGACAGCATATGTATGCAGCAGCCCATCCATGCATCTGCATATCCACATTTTGACATTTCATAAACTCTAACTTGCAATTTTGCTTCATTTGTGCACATACCTCAAACTAGCCAAGCATCAGACTTGAGACGCACTTATTCGTTAGGAAAGAAACCAATCAATTAGTCAAAACCGTTTTTCAAAGGCCTTGGCACCGCATGGTGATAACGCAGATCCACTGAAGTCAGGTGAGGTCTTTAAGGGTCAAAGGACGAGTGAAACTCTCATACCCTAGTCTCCCAAGTTAAGCCAGTAAACAGACACGAGAGGCCCAGGTTGGGCTGATTCCCAGTTCGCTCCTCCAGCACTTAATGAAAAACAGCTGATGTCCCAGGAGTTCTGGGTTCGCAGTGATGCTTAAGACACAAGCCTTGGACTCTTAAGAACTTGCCAGTGGAAACAAACTCGCAAAGATGTTGCTGCATGACAGGAACTCTTCTGTAAGAGAGACGTCAGGCAAAGGTTGCAGTGGGAGACTCAAGGTAACTGCTCAGTTGGTTATAACACGGGTGAGAGAAGGGTCTGGCATTGTCCTGTGGCGACCTCTGAGAAGGCCTTCGAAGGGTTGTGAGACAAACAGAAACCATTCAGAGAAAAGTCAACAGTTAAAGGTGCCGGGTGTTTCCAAACAGGAAGACCCAGCATGGACAGGCTCCAGGGAGTGAAGTAGGGGGCACTGTCAGAGGGAACAGCCTGCTCTTCTATGATATTAGGTGCACAATGGGGCAAGAGCTACAAAAGGCCGGGACGGTAAATGTCCAGCAATCAGTGGGATGAACTTCCTGAAGGAGGCGGGAATGGACACCAGTCAGGAAGTTATTACACCAGTCAGCTCTTTCATCCCTATGGCTCGAATGTCCCCACCAACACTCATGTTGAAGTTTAATTCCCATTGTGAGCTCTGTAAGGGGTGATTGATCCTTCCTGGGTCAACGGATTAAGGGACCAATGGCTTATTTCTCATTGTGAGGGTCCTGGTGAGCTCTGCAAGAGGTGATTGATCCTTCCTGGGTCAATGGATCAAGGGACCGATGGGTTATTTCAGGAGTGGGCTTGTTACAATATGAGCTTCTCAGCTTCTTCTCTGTCTACCTTGTGACATCTTGCACTGTCTTGGGACTCAGCAGAGTCCTCACCAGCAAGAATGTGCTCAGCCGTCTGGGTCCCTCGACCCTGAACTCCCCGCTTTCCTAACTATACAAAGCACATGGCTTTACTTTAGATCCCCCAGTTTGTGGCATTTTCTTACATCAACAGAAACAGACCAAGACACACACTCCTCTTCAAGTAAGCATTTTTTGTGCATTCCATGTGTCAGATCCTTGCACACTTGAGGGAGCCTCATGTGTCAGGTCCTTGCACACTTGAGGGAGCCTCATGTGTCAGGTCCTTGCACACTTGAGGGAGCCTTTGTTACAGTGGAAAGCTGCTTGTGGAGCTCTCTGGAGACACAGAGTCCAGGAGGAAAGAAAGTAGCATCATAATTCTTGTGGGCAAGAGTTCTGAAGGAGGTGAACTCAGGGTACCCTGGGAGGGTGCAAGACAAGAGACACTTGCATTGAGTCTTGAGGGATTAGTCAAAGAAAGACCGGGAAATGGACACTCGTTAGAAGGAACAACCGAGGCAGAGGTCTTTAGCGACCTCACACACAGCAGCTCTGATGCAGGATGAGGGAAACTGAGCCGTTCTAAAGATTAAAAATAACGGAAGAACGCGCGCCAACTACTGATCACAGCCATTTAGCAAGTGTGTGGCGTGTGCCAGGCACTGACTGATTTTGCTTACATCTTTGTTTGTTTTCTCTACTGGAAAATGAACTCCATGTCTTATGCATGCTAGACGTGAGTTGTGCCCTGATTTGTACCCTCCAGCCCAAACAACGTTCTGTGAATGAATTTGTTGGTTCATTTGTTTGAGGCAGAGTCTCATGTATCTCTTGCTGGGTTTCAGCTTGCCAAGCATTCAGGGATGAGCCAGAGCGTCTGGTCTTTTCTACTTCTACCTCTCAAGCCCTGGAATAACAAGCCTGTGTCCCCACCCCTGGTTAATGGGGTTTATGAGGATGGAACCCAGGGCTCTGTGCATGCTAGCCAAGTTATCTCATAACCAGGCCCCATCCCCAGTCCAGATAGTGTTTGTTAGACACAGTAACTGATTTAATTATCCCAAAAGGCATTGCTGTTCTCTCTTTATAAACCTTCCCCTTCTGAGTCACAAAGCAACTGAACGCTGCTTAGGGACTTCAAACCCAAGTATTTCTGACTCAAAAAAATAAACAATTTGTATTGATCCCTGAGAGACAGGCGTGACCCAGCTAACACAAGAAGGAAGCCTGCCAGGCCCAGGCCACCTGCAGGAATGTGCAGCTGGATGAAGGCTAACGCCAGAGTACTAGATCATGGAGCCCAAGGCTGCAGCAGGAGAAGGCTGTGTACCTTAACCTGAAAGCCATGAGCACCCTGAAGACTCAGAAACGGCGGAGGGAGAAAGGACAGAGAGACACCCTAGGGAGAACAACCAGGCAATAAGGCTCAGAAACCCAATGAGTGTGGGTGGGGACCAGAGAATCAAGAGGAGGCTGTTCAGGTTGCCTGGGTGATGGGTGATGGAGGAGTCTGTATGTGTTAGGGTAAGACATACAGGTGACAGCAAGAGAAGGTGATGATAACTTGAGTCCAAGTTTGGCCATTTCTAGAAGATCTAGTCTAGAATATCCCCATGGACACTTTTTTCTGTTGAAATTCAATCTCTATTGTAAGGTCTTACCAGATTGGAGCCTTACACGGTGACCCTTACTGGGCCACCAGGGCAGAATCATCGGCCCACAGATTAATGTATTACCTTGAGGGGGGTGGTCTACTGTCAAAGCTAGTTTGATTTTGTTTCTTTTGAGACAGGGTCTTTTGTTGTTGTTGTTGTTGTTTTGAGATAGGGTTTCTCTGTAGCTTTAGGAGCCTGTCCTGGAATTAGCTCTTGTAGACAAGGCTGGCCTCAAACTCACAGAGATCTGTCTGCCTCTGCCTCCCAAGTGCTGGGATTAAAGGCGTGCGCCACCACTGCCTGGCTGATTTTGCTTCTTTTATGTTCCTCCAAGTGATGCCCTCTGCCACTTGAGGATACCTCAGAGTATCCTCATCTGCCAAAAGACCCTCTCTGGATGCAGCCTCTTGACCCCAAACTTTCCAGCTTCCAGAACCACCGACGGAGTGAACATTGAGTCTTTATAAATTATGAATTTCCTGGTATTTGGTTGTAGCAACAGAAAACCGACAAAGACAGACAGACTGCACTCCAAATGTTTGTTGGCAACATGGAAATGCTGTTGAATTCACAGTTTTGACCTCAGGAGAAAGGCCTGGGTATTAAATGAGAATTGGAGACAGAAAAGAAATCTAGGCAGAAGACACGATTATAATAAGCACTATAAATCATCAAAGGACACAGTACTGTCCATGTGTAAGCCTTCTAATAGCCAAATGAAGTTGATAAGCACCATGAGTTTCATAAGACAGACTATGCATGTCATTCAGTAACCCATCTAGGATTGTGAAGTCTCCCTGAACTATGACCGGATTCCCCACCCTTTAGTGACTGTAATCCAGTATTACAGTTGGGTACCATATAGACATATATTTCACTGAAACGAAGTTAGTATGAGATCATACGCAGCCCTACATTTTATGCTATATTACTTTTAATCTTTACTTTTTATTTATGTATCCATGACAAGGTCTTGTTATGCATCATATGATCCTCCTGCCTCAGCCTCCAGAGTGCTGGAATTATGAGCATCTGCCACCACGCCTGGCACCAATTTCATTTCTAAAATAGACTGGCTGCAACTCACGAACTTGATTTACAACCCACACATGAAAGTCACAGCTTGAGAGTGGCTGTCTAACGCCCTTCTGCCTCCCACCACTGCGTCTGGGTGCTCACGGCAAGTTTGCAAAGGCGAGGGGCGGCATAACTGGCATCATAGACATCAGAAAGAAAACTGGGCTTCTGCTGGTTTTCAGTCTCCAGTATAACCTGGTGAGCACCGATCTCTTCTGCCGAATTATACCCGGAGGACTTGTCTGTGAAAGCCAGTTCTTAAACACCAAGTCATTTGTTGCTGTCATGGGTCTTTGTGGGGATTAAAGCTAATTGCTGCTGCCAACTTTTCCCCTCTGTTGTACAGGAAGGGAGGCAGATGTACATAACTTGAGAGAATTGTGAAGTTATTTGTGCTAAAATTGCCATAGTACTGCATGGCAGGCAGTAGGACGTGGGCACACAGCCCAGAGCAGCTCACGCTCTCTTGAACCTAATTCCACACGGCAGTAGAATTATTACCTCTGGAGCAGAAGCTACGGACTACGACAGCAACATCTTGTTCAGCAGGAAACGGTTCTGCTGACAGGGCTTTGGGAATCAATCCCAACACCCATCATGGACCCTGGATGTAAGCGTTTCCCCTTTCTCTTCCGCTTCACGGGAAGAGGCAGCATGCTCCTTGTCACCAAATGACGCATTCTGAGTGGCCCACCTGCCACCCTGTCACCCCCACGGTCTCTGGTGGTTAGTGCTGGCTGTCGGCTTGGCTGGATGGACAGGCTCCCAGGAAACTGATGGTCACTGCTGGCTGTGTCTGTGAGTGAGCAAACTGAGGGGAGAGGATCCAAGCAGGCCTAAGCATTCACTCGGCTGGGGCCCCATGGAAAAAAGCAGGGGGAGGAGCCACGCATGCTTTGCGTTATCAGTTCTTCTTGAGGGGATGCACATGCAGTTTTGCTCCATCTATGCATCATGGACCTCAAACTCCATAAGATTCAACCTTTGAACGCAGACTCATACTAAGGTGTGGAGACACGGGACTCCCAGGCCTTCCATCTGAGGATGCTCCTGGTGGTTCTGAGACCTCCAGCTCCGACTGGCACTCAGAATCTACTGGTTTCCTAAGTTCTCTGGCCCACAGTCATTTCGGGCCAGCCTCTTGTACCATGAGCCAATCCCTGAAATCCCCTGGACAGGGAAACTAATGGCTTCCCCCTTTCTTAATCCTGCCTCCATCCTGTGATCACCGTGGTTCTTTCTTGCACCGCTACACTGTAGCTACAAATCAGTTGTCCCCAGCGCTCGCCATTCTCTGTAGAACTCCAGGGCTCTCTGTAAACTGACCTCTGCAAATGCTTTGTGGGCTGGTTGTTGGTGATCACCCACGTCCAGAAAGCTCTGAAATAGCCAATCCCTAGGCTTGACTTCTAGACCCCCATCTCAGAGAGCAACTACTCTGGGGATCAAAATTCTGCTGCTATGCATGTAAATGCCAAATCCACGTGCAAAGGGAGGTAGCTGGCCCAGTACCCGTCTTCACACGTCTGTGCTGCGGCCCCAGGTCTAACACATGTGTTGCTGGGTCTCACCCTACCCCCAGGCCTCTGACCCTGGTAGGGGTGACCTCTCCCTGAATTCTTCTCAGTCACAAAGTGTGAAAACAGGGACATTGGCTTCCCAGTCCTCAAGGTCGGAGGGAATAGCAGAAGTGGGAGAACTGGGGCGTCCCGTGTCACGCCCAAAACACACCAGCCCCGCCACTGTTTGAGGCTTTTGAATTCTTCCTTTGGGTTTTATGTGCTTCTCGTCTTCCACCCCCCTCATCAGCCAACAGATCGCTCCTCCCTCTGGTGTGTTCACCCATCTGTGCTCAGTCTACCTTTGCTCGAACTTTCTGTTTCAGAACCTCTCACTCTTCTGGTCAACACAGTGCAAGTCCCTGCTGTGGCCCGAGACTCTCCTGGTGTGCTGAAGTCTCCACACTAGGTGACCTTATCAGGACACAGGTGCTCCCTGATTCACGTTGGGATTATCTCCTCATAAACCCTCCTGAAGTTGGAAATGTCATGAACAGATAATGCGTTAACACCTCTTCTTAGTGAACATCTTAGCTTGATGAACATCTTAGCTTAGCCTCGCCGGGCAGGACATTCACACTTGCCTGGAGCTGGGCAACATCACCGGAAGCTGAATCCACAAGGAAGTGTTGAATAACTCACTTGTGAGCTTGAGACCTGTATCTGAAAATCTAGGCTATGCACAGTACCACCTACTAGAGTGTTAGCTCTTTCCTGTCATGCTGATGGGATGGAGAGGGGTACTATGGCTTGATGACCCGGGCCAGTGCCATTCAAGATGATCAAACTGCATATTGCTACCTCAGAAAATGCTCAAAATTAAGACTTCAGGGCTGGAGAGATTGCTGAGCAGTTAAGAGCACCGGCTGCTCTTTAAGAGGACCCAGTTTTAATCCCCAGCACCCACATGGTGGCCAACAACCATTTACAACTCTGACTTCATCTTCTGGCATCCTCCGAAACACCACACACATACAATGTACAGATAGAAGTGCAGGCAAAGTGTGTGTGTTCGTGTGCATGTGCGTGCGTGCATGTGTGTTGTTCTTCACTTGCGGCTCTGGGGATGGAAGCCAGGGTCTGGCACACACAGGTAAGCAAGCATTCTTCCACTGAGCCCTGCCCCCAGCCCTGAAGGGGACTTGTTAAAGCCGAGTCTTTCTCCACTGTGAGAGTAAATCATCGTCACCTTCTCAGTGCCAAGGGAGCCCAGCGAGTTAACCGCCACACTGAAGGAATCCTGAGCTTGAACTGAGGAAGCAGATTCTTCTAGATCCATGCCACCGGGGCTAATAAATGTCATGACTAATAAAGAGGGGTAGGAAGAGGGCAGAAAATGGTCAAGCACACCCTTCTGGGTCAACAGGTCAACCTTCATGAATAAGAAAGAGGCAGTGGACTGTCAACTCCCTCTCCCTGGCAGCTTCAGTGTCCCAGGCTCCAGGGAGAAATCACCCAGTCTCCATCAACAACTCTGGTACATGCATTCACTAGGTTATGTATCATCCTAAGCCAAGAGTTCAATGTTTGCTTGGTTGTGGGTTTTGTGCCTTTCTTAATTGAATTCTACTGGTTTTAAGACTGAAAGCGAACCACAGAGCACTAACCATGCTGGGAGAACAGAATGGAAATTCGACTAAGAGTCTTAGTTTGCCCCATGAGCACCGCAGATCAAGGAAGAGCCTTCAGCCTCACTGGCTATTTCCAATAAGGCAAACTGCACCGGGACACAGAGTCCATATGTTCCGTACATACAGCCTCAGGCACCAAACTTTCTTTAGGGAAACCTCCATATGACTTCAATTTTAAGTTAACTGTTATTGTTTTAAGGTGAATAATTAAACGTTTTGGTGGAGAGGGGCTATTTTGAGGCAGTGCTCACACAGCTCAGGATAGCCCCAAACTCACTATGGCCCTGACCTCCAATTCCTTCCCCTCCATCTCTCTGCTGAGCTTTTTTCTCCTGTATCATCTGGGTATTTGACTCTGGGCAGCTTGAGCATGAGGACCATGGCTCTGGCAGGCCTTGCTCTTCTTGCCCATTTCCTCTGCCTTGTTAAAAAACCATGATGCTACATTCTTAAAGCTAGCCGCCAAGATCTGTTTCCTTCTTTGGCCACATCCTCCTGCTGAGGTTGACTACCAAAGTCGAGCAATCACCCCCCCCCCACTTTGATCCACCTAATTAACATGCACAATTAAAATTAAACACCTCATCCTAACACGGGGTTTTCCCTTTACCTTTATAAACCACCATTTGCCTATGTCCCACGTCTGTCTCCTTCCTATCCACAGGCAGTCCTTTGTCCCTCTGAGATGGGAACAAAGACCCCTTCCCCCTTTCCCTTGTCCCCTTTCCCTTCTCCCTCATCCCCTATCTCCTTTACCAATGCACCCTAGTCCATTCTAACACAGACCCTCCCATTTTGCTACTCTTAAAAGTTACACCTGGAAGGTCATTTGCTGCTGTTTTTCTGCCTGAGTTAAGCAGCCCCTCTAACTTTTCTTCCCCACTTAATGAAGGAGCTCTCTGTGAAAACAGGTATTTGGGTGTGGTTTGTACCCACTCCAAGATCCAGGAGGAAGCCCCCACTGCTCCACGGTCTCCTTCAGTATTTGTTCTGAAAATTTTACTCCCTGGCCAAAGACTGTGAAGGAACCAAGAAGGGACAGTTCTGAAGTTGTGGCTTTGAACTTTAAGTCAGCAGGCATTGTGTGTGACATCACAGGCGGAACCCTGGGTGGTCTCAAGGGTAGAAGCAGAAGGTC
Source organism: Arvicola amphibius (assembly GCF_903992535.2). Taxonomy (NCBI): domain Eukaryota; kingdom Metazoa; phylum Chordata; class Mammalia; order Rodentia; family Cricetidae; genus Arvicola; species Arvicola amphibius. The sequence goes on along the minus strand of NC_052057.2, from coordinate 2,486,274 downwards.
TGGGGTCTTTTGTTCCTCCATGGCCCTCCTGAGCAGCCATCAAGGGGCACTAGTGGAATGTCTGTGTAAGGAAGGTGAGTCTGACTGGTTCTTCAGAGAGGACTTAATGTCACTGGGATGGATGCATTTATTCAAGAGACTTGAGAAGAGCAAGTGGCTTAGGGGACATCTAGGAAAAGCGCGTTCCTCAGTTCTTTCTCAAGTGAGTTTTAGCATGGAACATCCTGTTTGAGATAAGCCTCAAGCACGCCAAGAATATTTTGTTCCACATTGTAAATGCAAACCAGCTCCTATGCAGATGGAATTCTCAATTTTACAACCCCATAAATCTGTCTTTCCCCCATAACAGAAACTACACTTCTGAAAACAAATTCTTAAAAATGTCCTATTCTGGTTGTTAAAAGGTTCTTTAGGAAGTAACAAGATATGAGGGGCTCAGGTGGAACTCATGCTAGCCAGCAAGGTTCTGGGTTCAACGCCAGGAGGAAGAAAGGAGGAGCAAAAGGAAGGAAGGAAAGAAGAGTCAGGTGTGTGGCTCATGCTTTTAATCTCAGCACACAGGAGAGGAGGCAGGTGGATCTCTAAGAGTTCAAAGCCAACCTGGGCCACATAGAGAGGTTCAGGCCAGTCAGGGCTACATGGTGAGACCCTGTCTCGGAAAGAAAGGAAGGAGACAGGCAGGCAATAGAATTTGTATGAATCTGACCTATAATCGATGTTCATTAAAAATTGAGAACCTTTGTTTAAGTAAAACGCTTTATGTGCGTTACAAAAGAAATATTTATAATGGAAATAACTGAGAAACCTGATATTTTAGCATTTAATGGAAGTATTCACAACAAGTGAGACAGGGCTGGGCATGCAGTTGGTAGAGTGTTTTCTTTTGTGTAGAAATGAACCCTGAGCCACACCTCCCAGATCTTTCTAGGTTGGGCAGCTCGGAGTGGGTTTTAGCCTTCGGGCATGAATTGCTTTGTACTCCAGGCTTCTGGACTGAGAACTGGAGGAGGCAGAGGGCAGAGATGAAGGAAACTCCAAGGGTAATTGCTCCTTTATAGCAGAGAATAGGAAAAACAGAAGAGGATTGCATCGGCCTCCGTTTATGCCTACCTTGGGCAAACGGCTCGCTGCCACCTCACTGAACCCGGAGTGGGTGCCAGCCACATGATCGGAGTGAAAGGGACCCTTTATCAGCTCAGCTCATTTGTGCTGCAGAGTGTGTGCCCCGCAGATGGCGAACGCATTGTTCTCATGAAAGGGAAACAGCTTGGCAAGGAAGAATTTTAATGGCAGGGATCTGGAGACCATACTCCGCAAACCTGGTTTCATTGAAGTTGGTTTTGATCACTACTGAGTTCATTGTTGGCAAAGAGTCAGATGGAAAAGATGCCTGGTGTTTGCCATTTGTTCTCTGCAGCAACCACAACGCTGGTATCCCTGTCACCCTCGACAGTGCGGGTTAAGCCGAGTGAACGTCTAGCCTGCTGGGCTTGGTCTTTCTCACTGGTGGTCACTCCTTCCTGTACCCGAAACTGTCCTACAGCTAGCTATTCAACACGGCCTCGCTCAGCTGTTACAGGTCTCCTGAGAGCACTGGGGCTGGGGACCTCAGGTCTAGAGAGCCCGGGGTACTAACTCTAAGGCAAAGATACAAGTGAGCACACGCAGGTGAAGGGATGGCTCAAACTTGCAAGGAGTAGTAGAGGAGGGTATCAGAGGGAACAGCTAAGATTCTCATGTGTTTATGGGTAGCAAGCAGCTAACCCTGCAGCTTTCATCTCCGGTGAGTGATCTTTGGTCCGCCCTCTTTAGGAGACTGTTCCTCGGCTGTGTAAAACATTGGTTCAAGGAGTACCCAAAGTAGGCATTGACATCGCACACACAGTTTGATTCTACGGCTTCTTTCTTTGACTCGCGTGGCTATTATTATTATTATTATTATTATTATTTATTTTTTTTTTGGTTTTTCGAGACAGGGTTTCCCTGTAGTTTCTAGAGCCTGTCCTGGAACTAGCTCTTGTAGACCAGGCTGGCCTCGAACTCAGAGATCCTCCTGCCTCTGCCTCCCGAGTGCTGGGACTAAATTCGTGCGCCACTGCCGCCCGGCTTCGTGTGGCTATTATTTTGCTTTCCTGAAACAGAATTCAACGCACCAGGTGAAAGGAAGCACCCTGGACATACGCTGCACACCAAAACGAATCAGTGCCTCAGATATAGAGGGAAATAATTCACATGGTAGCACCAAGGAGACCACCACGTGTAAGCCTCTGCTGCAGCCATGGTGAGCTGTCCTGCCAGTCTCTACCATAAGAAAGAGAGGGACCAGGCCTGACTGCAGGCTCTTCTTCTGTTGAGTGTCCTGTAAGTTCCTGCTGCCCCCTCACTTCTCCCAGGCTCCTTGTTCACCACTTTATTCCCAGCAGAGCCATAACTGAGGCAGACTGGCTGAAAAGATAGAGCCACATTCTCTATTATGTCCACTGGCCAAAGGCACACAGGGAAGCTAACAAGATGCAAATCCTCTTCAATGTGGCTAAAACCTTTTTCATTCCTAAGCAAAGGCCCAGAAAACTTATTCAGTTTTTTGGCTTCATGATACGGCTTCAGACCATTGTAGAATGTGCGACACTAATTTAAATAAATTGCATGTAGCCAAAGAGAACGAGACGGTTTCATCTTTGTTTAGTCTGAGAGGCTATTTTCATGATTACAGGGGCCTTATATCATCTTCTCAATTATTGCAAAGCTCAGGAGTGTCTAGCATTTACCCTCCAGCAACACTCCCATTATGGGTCATTTTGTAGCCACCCACCCCACATACAACCACTGCAAAACTGGCTGGGATCCGAGGAAGGAACCCCTGGGAGCAAGGCCGGACCTCGTAAAAGTCTTGAAAGTAAGCAACAAATGCCAGGATGCCCTGGTTATGTTTAAAGATCCAAGAAAATGCCTTGTACCACACCAAAAGAAGCACATCTCAGTGCCAGGGGCCTCTAGGTCTCCCAGGTAGTGTTTACATCTGAGCCTCCAAAACCCTCTCCAAGTTCCAGGAGGACTTCATTCACTATTTTGCTTTTCTGAGACAGGGTCTCACCATGTAGCTCTCAGCTGGTTTCAAAATTCTAGTGCGTCTGCTTCGACTGCTAAGTGCAGGGTGATGGGCTAGGTGGGATTATGGGCTGATGTGGTAGAATTTCCTCCCACAAACCTCTAGTTTAGAGAGATGTTTGTAAAGACACGGGATACTCTAAGGGAAGGTCAAATATAATATCCTGCAAGGAAACCCCTTCAACTCAAGGAGTAACAAGTCAGGCTTCAGGAAGTCACTGAAACTGACCAAATATGCTAGGCCCTTCCCTCTCTAGGCATACATAAGCAGTAAGGATAGCTGAGAGACACTCTCAGACCAGCTGAGTCACCCGAAAGAGACAGTGACCAGCTGACCTGCCTAGAAGTCTCTTGGACACAAATTCTTTACAAGACGCTCAGATCGGGCACCACCTGGGAGAAACAGAGACCAACCAAGCTACCTAAAAGAAGAAAGAACTAGCCAAGCCACCTGGAAGAAGCAGAAATCAGCCCAGCTATTTAGACGAGGCCCAGACCACCTGTGCCTCAAAGAGACCCTCTCGGACCTCTTGAACTACCTGTAAGTTGTGTGGTACAATCCAGGTTTCCCGCTTTGGTGAGTTGTCTCCTTGCTGGGGGCTGCGGATGCAGCTGTGTGTGAGTCATCTCTGCTCCTGTAAGTAGCCCCCATAAAGCTCATTAGTTTACCAAAGTGGACTTTGGTGGTATCCTTCACTTTGATCTGTAGCGGATTCCCTATCCGGGGTGATTGCTCATGTCTGCACAGGAACAGTATCACAGCACAGAGGTGTACGGCCATTCTCAACTGGGAGGAAGGCTTTGGAAGAGATTCGTGAATGGGTGGAAGAAGGAGGCTCCCTAGTGGCTTCTCAAAAGGCACCAACCATGCTTGCAAACGCCTTCAAGGCTCAGGCTCTCCTTTATAAACAGCTACGCCTGTGTAACCGGTAGCTGTACGTCCAGGTCATACAGCAGGGCCATGAAGTGTGATATTTTCTCCATAAATCTCTTTGGCTGGCAGACTAGAATAGGGTTTTCAAAGGCACCTTTCCTTCCTTCTACCAGACGGGGCCAAACAATCTAAAAGAACACTCGGGGGGGGGGGGGGGCTTGAAGTTCATGGTTTGCATGTGTGAGGCCCTGAGGCACAGACAGAACAGAACTTAGTTCTAACCTTTGCCACCCCTTTATGGTCTCACACTGGATTGCTCAACAGAAACCCAGATCTGAAACTTGCCATATTTTTGAATCTCAAAGCCCTGAAAAACAAGACAGAATTCTGCAGCATTGGTCCAGGCCCAAAAGGGAGATAAACGTTAACGATTTGATGCCTCTCTTGATATTTTAAAGTGATGGGTGCATTAAGGGAGGAAAAAGGCATCCTAGAAGAGCAGACATTCTAAAACCTGGAAGATGTTCACACACTGAAGACTGATTTAAAAGCCAGTTACTGCTTCCCAGCACTCCAGCTCCAGCTGTCTCTAGCATCCCCTGCAAACTGCGGCTGGAAGCTGGGGTCTCAAGGTGGATTCACGAGCTTCAGTTAAGCAGAAGGAAGCTGGCAGCGGCAGCTTCATTTACACAGTCTAACCCGCCACAGGCTGATAGCAATGCTGATAGGTACTGATTTTGTTTGATCCAAGGACACACGAAAGACAAGTTTTTTTTTCTCGTGGTTCTAGGAATAAAACCCAGGGCTTTGTGCGTGCCAGGAGGCAACTATACCCTTTCCATCTGCAGACCCGAGAATGTTCTAACCTCCCAGGGACAGCCATTCCGCATAAATAAATTTCATGTAGGCAAGCAGTTAGGCAAAATGGAAAGAGTAGGAACTCTAGAAGGAGGATATCTCTGTCCTATCATTGAGTTGAGAGTCAAGGACGGGATGTACAAGAAAAGTTATGATTTAATGTAGGAAGTAGCCATTGTAAAGAAAATCTAATATGTGCCAACATAAGCACTAATTCTGAGGTTCAACTTCTACCAAACCCTGCAAATGACATAAAAGCCAAGCAGGAAGTAAACACTGGCTTTGTGTCATCGTATTTATCCCCCCTTAATTTTCTATTTATCTCAAAAGTAGCAGTTGTCAGTGTTTTTTACCCTACAATCAAATACTCTCCATGTGATGAGACTTAATATCTCTCTTTCCAAAGAAAATAATGCATTGAACTTTTAGGTAACTTGTGGTGTTTTTTTTTTTTTTCTTAAAAGACTTGTTAACTAGTCATTCCGTTTTAAAGTCTACTATGTAAGGATGGAAATAGAGCAACCCCCTGGAACCTGAAGGGGTTGGCTCAAGGGAATCCTCACCTCTGTGGACAATAACCTCTGCAACTAAGTCCCTTCTATAAACCACACATAACCTATGCCTATCCCCTGTCTATTTTAAGTCTTCTCAAACCGCTTGTAATACCTGTGTAGCTGAGCATTACTGTTCTGCTGTATGGTATAGGGAGCCATGGTCAGACAAAAAGGGGGCTTCTTGTTCAGTAAGGACTCGCTACTACGGCAGACCTCACTGAATGGTGAATGTCAACAACAAGGTAACATCTGCAGTTGAATCTTAGCTTTGAGAGCCTTGAATGCAGGGAGCCAGGTTTGACTTTGAGGACAGTCCCTTAAGGCCTCAGTCTTTGCCTCAGGACTTTATGATAACTCTCTCAGACAGACCAGTCAAGCAGATTTTTCTCAAGGACGTCATTGCTGTCCCAAGCCTTCATTGTTAACAGCTGCATAGAAAGGTATATCTGAAGAACTTGCCAGAATCAACTTTCTGTGGGTAAAATGATTAAGGTAACACTGCCTTTTACATGTTTGTTATCCAAGATAGATATGGGATAAACTAAGCAACCTTATTTTCAGCAGTGGTGAGGGAAAGAGGATATTATAATATCTTCCAAGGAATCCAGGGTTCTGGGATTTCATTTCCAAAGCTTCCTTGGAAGTTGCTAATATTACCCAGTTGGGTTATCTCCACTGGGCCATGTTTTCATGGTGAAGAATTTGGAGAGGAGTAAATCACTGTAGCCTGAGGAGCACACACACAGACCTGCACAGTAACTATCAGCCTGACTGAAGGGTCAATGGATAGAATTCAACCCAAAGGCAGACCAAAGAAATCGTCAGAGCAGGAGACAGTGATGACTATACTTTCTAACCCGTTTATATTTAGTGTCCTATGAGAAAATTCCTTCTGCTTGTACTTCAGTATGAAATAGAAACTACAATCTCACCAAATAGCAATCCATACAAGCCCACAGTAACATGACGATACAGGGATGATTAAAGATAGGGATGCCACATTTTTTGACAGATATAGTACTATTTATTATATAGAGTTTTCTAGGAAAATCAAATCTAGGTTTGGAGAGATGTTCTCAGATGATAAGGAACATCTTCACCTAAACAGATGTTGGTTTTGTGCCACAATCCAAAATGAGGTCATGGCAACCGAGCGGAATGAAATTCTACAGATGAGGGAGGGGAGAAAATGAGGCTGTTAGGCAAAGGAAATGCTAACATAGAGCCCGTGAGCTGTGGTGTGAGGCTTTTGTACTCAATCCTGGGTACAGAAGGCCCTGCCCAACTCACCAAAGTCCTTATCTACCAAGGCAGGAGGGAGGCAGTCTTTCTTCCTATAACTGATCTTTAATCATTATATGAGCCTGTGTTTGAATAGGATGGAAACATAATGTGTGTCATAAAGAGTCTATAAAATATCTTATGTCTTTGGTCAAGGATGTGATGGGCCAAGCACTTAAGACTCATTCCTGCTCTTTTGTTCTTTGGAGTTGAAGGGCAGGTGCTGGCCCTGCCAAAAGGAAACCAAGTGGAAATCCAACACGATAACTCCCTCCCCGATGAAGGAATCTGGAAATACCAGTTATGCTGAACAAGTTTATAACTATATTCTAAGAATACAGAGGTGAAGGTTAAGCTCTATCTTAGAAGGGATAAAAAAGGCTCCAAGTTTGGGGGGAGGGCGCATAGAGGAGCATGCTGTCATGAGAACAACGTCTCATGAATCTTCCAGGGTCTATCCTTATCTTTAGACTCCCAGAACTCCAAATGCTCTACAATGCACTGTTTAAAACGCATTTGAGAGCTGGAACAGTAGCTCATTAGTTCAGCTGGGGCCCCTGAAAATAAACAAATACATCCCCCAAACCAAAAAGCGTTTGAACCTAATGCTGTCTATGCCCTAAATAGAGGAAAGGGGTGCAGAAAATGAGTCGTTTGCTCCCTGGAATTGACTGGATTACAGGTAGGAAAGGATCTGGGGTTCACGGAATGCTTTAAAGCTCTGACAGGCATTTCTTAGGACAAGCTTCCTCCCCGCCCCCTCCCTTCTCCTCTTGACAGCAGCATGCAGTTTTCAACATGCATCTATCAAAAAGCCTCAAAAGGCAACATCTCCCTCCTTTAATAAACCGGAGTGTAGCATGAGCTGGGCCAGAGGGTAAGTGTGGCAACTAATCCGAAGGAAACCTACCAGCGTAGTCCTAAAAGAAAGAACATTTTTTTTTTTTTTTGGAAAGGAAAATAAATAGAAACTGAGAAAAAAATTAAAGAAGGAGGTAGCCTGTCCCTTCCAAGCTTTTTAAGGTTGCAGACAGAACAGCTTTCTTCTCCAGACCCAAACGACTTTGCAAGCTTCCCTCGCAAGTTAGGGTCGTCAGGGGTCCGCGGGATCCGAGCTGCCAGCCCTGCAAAGCAGCAGCCCTAGCCCAGGTGCCCGCGCCCCGCACGCCGCCAAGGACACTTACCGCGACCCTCGCGGCTGCTGCTCGCACCCGGACCTCAGGCGGCCGCAGTCCCTGGCGCCGGCGCGCCCGCCCCACGCCGTCTCAAGGTCACACCGCTCGGTGGCGGGACGCCGTCTACGCCGCGGGCTCAGCACAGAGAACAGAGGCGAGGAGCAGAGCTGGCCTCCCCGGCCGCGCCGGGGCCTTCCCTCCGTGTCGTCGGTGCCAGGCAGCTCCCCTCGGGGTCACTTCCATTCTGTGCTCAGTCCCAGAGCGGCGAGACATCTGTTTTCCATAAGCCTCGCGCAGAGGCAAATCCTGGATTAGATGCCAGAGCCCACGCCACAGCTGATCCGCACACAAAGAGCCGGGGACAAACACGCAAGTTGGTGCCCAGTTCCAGAACCACTCGGATGACTAAGGCGGCCGCAGCCGGGATGCGCCAATCCGCGGCCGGCTGGGTTTTCAGGTCTACTGCGGAAAACTCATCCTCCCCCCACCCCCTCCCCACTCCGCCCACCCCACTAAAGCACGCTCTGTCCCCGTAGGGGAAGTGACTTCAGCTGCACCCGGCTGAGCGAACTCCACCACCGGGGCCTTCGGTATTGAAAGCAAACCCTGCTGAACGTGAGGAAGTGGGGCAACGCTCGGCGTTCGCTTTAATTCCATTACATGAATCAAATATGATACAGTCAGCGCTGAAAACGACGAGGAAGTGCTGTCTCTGAGGGCGGGTTTTTCACTTTTCTGCAGCAGCTCGGGCAAAATAGCGGCCTTCTCCTTGCTTCCCTTCCTCACTTAGGAAGCACGGAGTGGCTACTCTCAAGGGCTGTACCGTCCAGTGAGGGGTAGGCCAAGGAGACTTGCCATTTCCCAATCCTACAAAATTACTGCCAAAGAAATGCAGGGCCGGCTTGGAGGGGTTTTCAGTCGCTAAGGAATCCGAAGACCCAGCCATCTCCTCCCCACCAAGCGTTTGCGTTTTTGGAGCTTAGGCAGATTCTGGAACAAAGAAGCTGGGAATTGATCCTGAATATGGTTGAACGGGAGCAGTGGGGACAGATGCCCTACGGTGGATGACAGGCAGTTAGGTCCCTGTTCTTGTTTGCAAACTGGGGTCTTGATTTTGGCCTGAAGCTAAGGGACCCCTCTGGTAGATTTCAAGCTGGCAGGTGATCACTAAGAGCTCCACCGCAGAAAGATAATTTCACAAGAGGGGTCCACCTAGGAAGGGAGTGGAGGTGAGTTTGAAACAGGGCAAAGACTCCAAAGAGAGCGAGAAAAACTGGAGTTGATGCTCAGTATAGGAAGGGAGTATGGTGGGGGCTGTGGACCCCCAGACCCGGAGTTTCTTGTAAACAGCTTGTTTTCCCCCTGCTCTGAATGGGTTCAGCTGCTCTGAGCAGGAGACCCTGACGGCAGGGGTGTGGTTTCTGGTGAGGCCTGCGAATGAAAGATCCAGAGAACAGGGGAGTGGCCAGAGCCCTATATAAGCTGCCCCTGCGCCTAATAAAGTTGGCACTCTTGTATCAAGGATGACTCGTGTCCATGTCTCTGTATGTTTTTAAATCTCCAGCCTGGTTCCCAGCTCGTTTACCACAGAGTGTAGAACAGGCATAGTGTTGTACGGGAGTAGGTACCAGAAGGGAGTTACAGACTGTCACCTAGATCTGTCATTTGAGCAGCAGGGTAGGTGGAAGGAAATGAAAAAAGAAAGAAGACCCAGAGAAGCCATGGGTGGGTTCACAAAATGATGTCACAGAAGTTGAGCATGGTTACTAATGCGAACCAACCACACAGATTTCCAAGGTATTTGGGGACCTTCTGGATAAGCAAGACAGGTTAGGCAGGTGTGTGGTTAGAAGTTGAAGGTAAATACAGACAAGGGGAAAATGCACCATAGTGGTTTGTTTCAGCTGCCAAAACAAAGTACCAGGAACTGAAGAGGTTAAACAACAGAAATGTGTCGTCTGGCAGATCTGGAGCCTGCTGGCCTGTGGTCACACAAGGGGAGGGGCTCATTCCTGAAAATGCCATGAAGGGGCTGCTGGAGCCTCTTGCAGGCTTCTTATGGCTCCTTGGCTTGTGCCATGATGTGATAATCTTCCCCTGGCTCTCCTCCCGTGGGTGTCTGTGACCAGATGTACCCCTTTATTGTAGGACATTGGTCAAATCAGGTTAGGGGCTCACCTTACTCCAGAATTACTGCACTTAACTAATTACGTTTGTCCTCACGTGTCCTCGGCTTTCTGTCATGACCTCAGAATGCCTAAAATGATCAATTTATACTAAGGACAGGTTACTTTAGCTGTTTCACAAGGGTCAGCTCATGGAAGCTCCTGGGTGAGACGCGTTGACCGAGCACATGACAAAGGTTGCCCATTTACCCATGGTGGCCCAGAAACTAGGAGATGCACACAGAAAGGGCTTCCGAAGTCCTCTTCAAGGGCTCTCCCAGATGACTTCTCCTTTCTACTAGGCCCAACTCTGGAAGGTTTCCATGCACTTGGATATAGCACTAGCACCATGGGATGGGGTAGGGTTGGGGTTGGGGGACAAACCTTCAACCCATAGACCTTTGGGGACATCTTCTTTCCATAAAATATCACATACTGCGGTATGGGGGTGGGGGTTAAGGACTTCCATGTACTCCCAGCACTCGGGAGGCAGAGGCAGGCGGATCTCTGAGTTCGAGGCCAGCCTGGTCTACAAGAGCTAGTTCCAGGACAGGCTCTAGAAACTACAGGGAAACCCTGTCTCAAAAAAGACTTCCACGTAGGAATCTGGAGGAAAGAGTTTAACTCATAGATTCACCCACCGTGATCAGGGAGAGAGGATCGAAGGGAGGAAATCCACAGCAGGGGAGCAGGGGAGGTGTGGGCAGAAGTGGCGAGAAAGAGGACCAGAAAACAAAGAGGATTTCATTACATTCCAGTCACACACACACACACACACACACACACACACACACACACACACCACTTGTCTGATCATATCTTCATTTAACACCACCTGGGGGCTTTTATTATTCTTTTTCCTTAAGTGTTTCTATCCTATATGAATCCGTCACACAGCAGGTATTTCCTGGGCACAGGCTCAAAGTGCCAGTGGCTGCCGTGAACACACCCACCAGTACAGGTATGACAGCCTTCCAGTTCCTGATGCCAAGCCCTAATGGTCAACACCTGCCCCTTCCCTTCTAGACTCCTCCCTTCCCATGCCTCCCTTCAGTCACAGTGCCACAGCCCCTGGTTCCTTGCCATGAGACCGCTGCCGTGTGTAATCTTTGGATCTTCTTCAGTGCTATCCACAAAGTTTAGAAAGAGCACAGCAAACACACAGGAGATGGGATTTAGCGCTGGCCTTTGCTCCTTTTAAGACTTGACATTTTATTTCCTGTGCTGAAGACTGAAGCCAGGGCCTTGCACACACTAGGCAGGTGCTCTCCCATGAGCTATGGCCCCAGCTCTTCTCTCAAAGTTTTTCATCTGAGATGGAAAAGGGACCAGGACTTACTATATTGCCCTGTCTGGTCTCCAACCCCCCTGACTCAAGCAATCCTCTGTCCTCCACCTTCTGAGTAGCTGTGACTCAGACACGTGCTACGGTGTCCAGCTCTTCAATCTTACTTCTTACTCCAAGACACTACTTAAGTAGTCCTTAATCTCAATCCATCGCCCAATGGCCACTCTTAGAAGGTCAATGACTTCAATAGGCCTTTAAGGGGGACTCTCTGGGATTCAGTTCATGACCAGACAGGTAGAATTCTTTTGGAAGTCAGTGATGAAGTTTGTGAAATGGTGAGAGAGGAAGTTCTGGGGGCCCTGGGATGACCTGGCTAGCGTTACAGGGGCATGGCAAGTTCAGAGTGAAACCAGTTCCTCGGTGGGCCAGCTTCCGGCCACCACTGCTCAGTGACTGGGACCTGCTTCTTCATCGATCTCCATAACTTCACTTTAAGTCTATACCTGCCTAGGACCTAAGACATCGGATGAACCGAAAGACTTGTGCGTGAAGTAGCTGGAAAGAGCCTGTTCCTCCACCACAGCGGTAGCCAGTGTTTGCTGAGCACACAGGTTCTGTGCAACACCTTGGCACAGAAGGGGCAAAACCGTTTCCTCGAACAAGGTCTTAGGTGACTGACATGGGTGAGGGTCAAAGGTCAAAGCCACAGTTAAGTTTCTATAAGCCTCTCCATAAAGGAGTGTGTGTGTGTGTGTGTGTGTGTGTGTGTGTGTGGTGTGTGTGTGCTGAATGGTACTCTCAACCTGTCCATTTTCTGGGAAGTGAGAAAGCCTTCATGGAGAGAGGTGGGGAGAGTTCTGGTGACCTGGGGTTGATCTGTTGGAAAACTATAGGAAAATCTAGGTGATTAGTGACATCATATTGCTAGGTTGTCAAGGACCACTGACTGTTTTTATTACCCCGATTTCCTCCAATACCACATAATTAAACTATATTTTCTAAAACCTTCTTTGGTTTTAGCTCATACATCTTTTGTGATGTTGGTTCCTCCTGAGCCTGCTGTGGCCTTTCTTCTCTTTCCTGAGTCTAAATTCTACCCTTCCCTGACTATAAAATTTAATTGGCCTTGGATGACAATGTCTTGGAAAAGCACACACACACACACACACACACACACACACACACACAGAGAGAGCGTTTCCTGACAACACTTCTTCACTCCAGTTATTTGCCCATACAACCGCCTCTCCTTTGCTAGTTTATGTGCTCCTCCTGAGGTCTGTGCATGTCTTCTGTGTGTGTGTGCACATGTATATTCTTGTGGCAATGGAAACCATAGGTCAACCTCACGTATGTCTTTTTTGGCCATGCCTGCCCTAGACCCAAAGCAACAGTGCCCGGCAACCAGGAACTAAAACTTCTGAAACTACGAGCCAAAATGAGCCTTTCTGACTTAAAAGTCTGTTTACTGTGGGTATTTCTTACAGGGAGGGAGAGCTGACTAACACCACTGAGCATTGCAGCTGAAGCAGCATTAGCATCTCCATCCGCAGCCAGGCGGCCTGGTGCTGGATCCCACCCACCAGGCCTCCTGGTCAGTGGCTGAGAAAGTACATTCCTTGTTGGAACAAGAAAGCAAGGAAAACAAAACTCAAGTTCCCTTTCAGTTAACAGAAGACACACTAGATACCAACCCGGGGCCTGAATCCTACAGTAACTATGTGAGGGAACCAGGGGCAGCATCAGAGCAAACACACCCGTTTGAAAGAAAGTAACAAATAGAAGTAGCTACAATGATTTTATCGTCCAGTGGCCACACACACTCGGTTCCTTGTCAGCCCCCTCATCCCCAGACTCACTGGATTTTTTTTTAATATACATCAAAAGGAGGAAAATAAAAAAGATAAACTTATATCAATATGGGAAGGAACATAAACAATGACAAATTACCCCTTACCCCAACACGCTAGGTGGGGCTGAGGACACAGCTGGACATGGTTGCTACAGAGACAGGTTTACAAGTAGCCTTGGAGACGACAGGCGAAGGAGACACCTTTCTGAGCCATCCTAGAAGTTGGTGGTTGCTGGTCACCAAACCCTTCTGCTTACCCTGTGCTACTGACTTCAGGTCCTGTCACTATCAGGAGCTTGTCCTTCCCCATGGACCCTGCACTCAGAAACCACACCCAGAAGCGTGGGACGGCACCAGATCTGTATACATCACAGAGACCATAGTTGACAGAGCCTATCTGTAGAAAAAGAGGCTCCCACCAAGACCAGTATTCTCAGAATGCCCATATGGAAGGCAGGGATGCCTGCCCTTGCCCTTGCCCTTGCCCTTGCCCTTGCCCTTGCCCCCTCCCCTGGCTTTCTCCCAGCATCGGTGACAGCTCACACAATGGCACCCTTGGTTTATTGCAAGCGCTCAGTGTGGGAAGACAGCTGCTTTTTAATGTCTTGTCACTCTCCGTCCTTGTCACATATCCTACACAGCTTCTGGGACTTCTAGGGTCACTGCTGCCGTATAGGGGTCTTCCTATTTTCTGTCGGTAATGTACCAGCAGTAATTAATATTTATGTTATGTCCCCAGTGTGCCCAGAACACAGAAAGGATCCAGAGAAATGACGGCTACCCAAGTAGAGGGCGGATTGAAAGGACTCTCATCCCTAAGAAAATACCGATGGCTGCTATTTCTTGTTCAAAAAACAAGCACAAGGAAAGGACTGCATCCCGGGAAGAGCCTGCGCTCTCGGCCTCAAGGAGAGCCGAAAAGCTCACAGCTCTCATCCTGCTCCCTTGGATCCAGGGGAGGAATCTGGGGTCAGTGATACATCGAAAGGACTGGCTATACTGGGCACTCTGGAAATTCAATTTAGTGCCCAGCTGTCTGGAAAGCACCGGGGGACAACAGTGGAGGAGAATATTGCAGACGTCGTAAGATTTTAGGATTTTAGGAAGCCCCTTATCCATCACCATATCCATAATTTAAAACCTCCCTTGGTTTCAGTGACCTGTGGTTGACCGTGATCTAAAGACATAAAAAGGGAAAGACTAGAACTTAACAGTCTATAATATATAGGTAGAGTGCAATATTTTTCATTACTGCTTGTTATGTGTTTCTTGTCATTCACAGTTGTCATTGCTTGCCATGCCTCATTAGGAATGAAAAGTTCTGGTAGATACGGATGCAGAAAAAGTCAGTGCATGCTACCTCCATCTGCAGCACTAGTGCCGAACTCCCCCTGCAGCCCGGTGCTGTCCTGCACCTGCAGCATGTGTGTGTGTGTGTGTGTGTGTGTGTGTGTGTGCGCGCGCGCGCGCGCGCGCGCGCGCGGAGGGGGGGGGGGGGAGCGGAGCCGTCTTGGGACACTCTCAAGCAAGACTTCCGTTTTTAAAGTTAAATCAGTGATGGATGAACGTTACAACCAGGAGTGGCTAGCAAAATTGCAAATTCTTGGAAGCAGAAGCTTGGTCTTTATGACACCGGTTCCAAGCTAACAGCTTCAAAGTTCAGTTTAGTTCTACGTTTGGGGAGGGTGAGTGTGGCGTGGAACAGGGTGGCCTAGCATGCAGGACAGGCTGTGTGATGCTCAAACAATACAACAAAACAAAACAGAAAACTCTTCTGGGAAGAGGGGGGAGCTGAGAGGGAAAACTTCCAGTAAGTGTCTGTCCTTGGAGATTCCTTGGCAGGATATCTATTATACCAAAGGCCAACCCTGACTACTGCCCCGTGGGAACTACAGGGTCACAGACAGGCTTTGTGGTTCCGCAGACGCCAAGGCCTTCCACACACCTGGGAAGAATGAATGCCATTGGTGGACATGGCCCCTGTGCTGGTGTCAGGAGGCAGAGCGTGTGATGTCTGGGAAGGCCTCTTGAGTCAACAGCCTGAGGAGTTGGCTGCAGGCTGTGGGGGTCTGCTGATCTCTATCTCAGCCCTTGGAGCACAGTGCTGGGAATTGGCAGAGGAGTGGGAAACCCTTCCTGGCAGTTAGAGCCCTAGAATGGCTGCGCAGGGTGGAGGTGGGATGAGAGAGTCTTCCCAGAGAGTGGCTGGAGGTGAAAGGAAAGCCCAGACTCCTGGCGGCGAGGGGGGTGGGGAGGGAGGTATTTGCTTTGCTTTCTTTCTTTTTTTTGGTTGGTTCCTATAACGTCCCTGGATGACAAAGCAGGGTGTTGACTGGGGGTGGGTGAAGGAGTATGCCCACTCCTTTGAAATTTAAAGTAGACAACTGTGAAGTACACGAACTGTGAATGCGAACCAAACTGCGGCTTCCACTGCTCCAGTAAGACAGAGGTCGTCAAGCTGCCTGGTAGGTGGCTACCAGGGACTGTGTTCCTGTTTTCTTGATCCCACTGTCTTCCACCTTTGGCTTTGGGGTCTCCCTTTTTCTGGGGTTTCTACAGACAGGGCTCGGGGAAGAAATGGCTGCTTTTGTCAATCTCAGGAGGGAGTTAAGGCTGGGTTCTCGGAAGAGCTGCTTTTCTATGATGCGGGTGTGGCCTCCACTTATCATCCTCTGACCTAGATTGGCTCCTAGCTCCAAACCTGGCCTTGCAGGATCCAGTTTGGGTACTCAGAGACAATTTCAGCCTAGTCTTGGTGGGAAACCTCTGGAACAACACCTAGAAAGTTCCATCATAATGGGGGTGTGCTTATCTTCCCAACCCCAAGTCATCCCAGGAAGGAGACACTGGGATGGGCACTATCAGATGAGGAAAAGCAAGGGAACTGGGCTTTCCCAGGACACCTTGACATTGGTAGAAACCAGAGACCCCGGATTAAGTTCAACTCTGTTTGAGGCATATGCTAGACCCATTATGGAGCCAGAGTCAGAGAGGACTTTGAAGACGTTGCCTCATGGGTAGATCAGATGACAACAGCCCAAGGGACACACTGTCATCCAGAGTCACCTGCTGGCCAGCGTGGAAACTAGGGCACCACCTTGTCAGCAAACTTAGTCTATGGCTGGGCTGATCTCTGAGGGCTGGTGGCTGGGGAATGAGCGAATTTACCAGAGAGCGACTGTGTGCTGAGCACTGTACACCAAGCTATCCCTGGACACAGTTAAGCCTCGCAGTGATCCCGCCAGAAACTTGAGAGAAGTGGGTGACTTGCCCAAAATTATACTCAAGAGTTGACCTGGATTCATCCAAATCAAAGCTTCTGCTCTCAGCCTCGGCCTTCTGGGGTCAGCCCCACCAGTGTGGCAATGCTGAGGTCCCGGGGACCTCCCTTTAGCAGGCCCTTCTTAGGACTAACCACATGCTGCAGATTTAGGAACTGGGACCCAGAAATAGTGTGCACCTTGTACAAATAAGTGTGAGAGACGGCCTGAAGTGTGAATCCTGAGAAAGGTGTGATACTGAGGGTTAGTGTGTGTGTGTGTGTTCTTGTCTCCGTTTCTTGGCAAACAGCTCTTGAAGCCATTAAAATGTAGAAAATGAAAAGGTATCTGTGTGCTTGTGGGTGCAGGAAGGTTGAGGGCTTCCCAGAAGCCCTGGGAAGGGGTCTGATTGTCAGGAGAGTGAGCAGCTCTCTGGCTGCAACACCAACATTCACCTTCGGGAGGCGCAAAGGTTCTGAAGATTGACTCAGTTCCCAGTGCTGTCATCTAACTAATCGCCTGCATAATGAAGTCATCACAAAACAAAACAAAGCCACCAGTAACAACAAAAGCCAGGACACATTTGCTGTACAGGTGGAGGTGCTGGGAGGACTCTTTCCCTACCCCACCTCTACCCCTCCCTACCCCACCTCTACCCCTCTCTACCCTCCCTACCCCACTTCTACCCTCCCTACCCCACCTCTACCCCTCTCTACCCCACCTCTACCCTCCCTACCCCACCTCTACCCCTCCCTACCCCACCTCTACCCCTCTCTACCCTCCCTACTCCACCTCTACCCCTCCCTACCCCCACCTCTACCCTCCCTACCCCACCTCTACCCTCCCTACCCCACCTCTACCCTCCCTACCCCACCTCTACCCTCCCTACCCCACCTCTACCCTCTCTACCCCTCTCTACACCACCTCCACCCCATGCAGCTCTTTATTTGACTGATCATCTATGTTACTCATCATATCATTTATGATATGCCAGCAGACAGAGCATTTCCCTGGGTTCTGCGAGCCTTCTTTAACACCTGAACTTGAAAGCACCAGAGAGAACTTCCCAGTTATAGTATGAAGTTAGACACAGTTGCATGCTAGTCACCAAGCCTCCCAGGTCGCTGGGACCCCTGATTTACAGCTGATGGCTAGCTGTGCTTTCAGAAATATCCCATCAGGTAGGAGTGTGGGAATGCAGTGCCCCCAACAAACCGAGTGTGCAGGGTGGGGCCGGACGGTTTTGCCCTGGCCCCACCCCACCCTCGGCAGTCTGAAGTTCATTTTCAGAGTCAATGCTTTCGGTTACTAGCCTTGGCCCTCCGTCTCTCCTGGGCTCTCAGACCACTCACCCAGGAGCTGTGGCTTGGCTCGCGAACTGCTCATGGCTTTTTTCTAGGACACTTATTTGTATTTACTTTAAAGGTTTTTTATTTTACATTGTTTTATGTTTTCATACAAATGGGCTAAACCTTGTACTGGTTTGGGTCCTATTTACTTGAACACTGACTTTTGCATTCTGATCTAATTCCATCCGCGCAGCAAAAGCATGACACTTTTACAGGCGCTTTATCTCGTTAGCATACAAAACCTGGGGATGGGAGAAGCCAGAGATTCAGAAAGCGCAGCAAGGATGCCAGGTGATGCACCAGCCTCCCTTCCACAGCTTATCAGATTCCTGTCCACACCAAACACACCAAACACACTGGAAGCTCACTGACTTCACACCACCAGGCTCCTCGGGAAAGGCAAGGACACAAAGTCTGATCAAAGCTGCCTTGGGTGGTTATTTCGCTCAGCAGGAGGAGGGGGAGTGGGGCTTAGGGTGCTCTGTGACCCGTCACCTTCATGTGGCCATAGCTCTGTGATGGGGCAGGTGTCCACCGCCACATGGATTAAGAGGAAGAAACCAGACTCGACAGCTGGGGAAACCAGAACCAGGAACCAGAAAGCTTAGCCGTGAGGCTGCCCAAGCCCCGTCAGATTCCCCTGAACCGTCACAGCGGGTGGGGGTGGGGCAACAGGGGGCCCACCCCCACCCCAGCCTCTCCACTCCAGTAATCAAGGACAAACTCTCTATTCGCCTGGGGCTCTTCCTTGTTCCGAACGCCCTTTGAGCACTTTTTATGGGGCAGTTAAACTTTACAGCAGCCTGCTGGCTCACAGCCTTTCCCACATTTCTGAATGGATCTGTTTATGACAAGTCCACTATGCCTCCCCTTTGAAAATGCTAAAAAGATATTAGCTCTTTCAAAGGGGTCAACCGGGGTACACAGGCTACAGAAACCCCACTGTGGCAGCCGCAAGCTGTGAAGAGCTGCATTGGAAAAGTGAAAGGTTGAGCACCCGGCAGCAGCGTGAAGGGGAGAAAATGTCTCCAGCTCAGGCCAGTGATGCTACTTGGGGCCAGATCTGCCCCCCTCCTCACCCCCCAGCTCTGTACTTTCTCTCCTTTCTCACCTGGGTGGACCAGGCTCTATAAGCTTTCTAGGCAGGTCTCAGAGGACTCATCTTTTCCTCTGTCTTTGCAAACAAGAACTGAAAACCAGCGGCAAAGCTAGCAACTCAATCACAGCTCATCTCCCTCCTTGCCTGAGATTAACAGTCAGCCCAGAGAAAGACCCATCACACATGTGGAAGTTCTTACCTGGGTTCCATAACAGCTGCTCCTGAGATTAAAGCCTGGCCCAGCCTGCTCAGCGCTAGGTACTCTGGCTCCCTTTAGTCCTCAGACAAATGAGCCCATTATAGTCATCAGACTGTGAGTTAAAGGGTGGCCCTCAGAAGAAAACTATAAACAGCCCTGTCAGCACAGGCCAAGAGGAGGGAGGGGCTGTGGTATCAGGGACAATGAGAGCCAATGATCAGCCTCTCTGAGCTCTGTTTGCTTAAGATATTGTGTTTCACCCTGAAGCAGGGGAGACAAGGAGTAAGGAACACTGAGCAGGAAGGGTAATTTTTTTTTTAATTGAGGTTCTCTTTGCTTCTGACCTTTTCTTTAACAACTGTCTTCACTGGGGTAATCCTCTCAAGTGTGGAACAAGTCTAAATCCTACTCTGGAAATTCAAACTCTATTTCTGACCTCAGAATGCAGGTTACAGAGGAACCCCAAGTCAATGCTTCTCCCTCCAAGTCCATGCTTCTCCTCCAAGTCCATGCTTCTCCTCCAAGTCCATGCTTCTCCCTCCAAGTCCATGCTTCTCCCTCCAAGTCCATGCTTCTCCCTCCAAGTCAATGCTTCTCCCCCAAGTCAATGTTTCTCCTTCCAAGTCCATGCGTCTCCAAGTCCATGCTTCTCCCCCAAGTCAATGCTTCTTCTCCAAGTCCATGCTTCTCCCTCCAAGTCCATGTTTCTCCCTCCAAGTCCATGTTTCTCCCTCCAAGTCAATGCTTCTCCCTCCAAGTCAATGCTTCTCCCTCCAAGTCAATGCTTCTCCATCCAGCCCACACACCTGCTACAATGTCTTCTACTTTCCCTATTCTCGATGCCCAAAATGCTCTTGTCCATTTCATGATACATTGGTGTGCCAGGTTTCAATTTCCAAACTCGCAGAAGGAAGCTTTAGCTATAAGCACTTCCTAGGCAGGTAGTCCGAATCCACACTGATTGGGCTCCATGTCAGGGAAGGCCAGCCTGCCCTGGTCAGGGTGGGAGATGGAGCTAAACAAGATCTCCCTTATCTCTCAGCACTATCTGTCAGCTCAGTGGGAGGCTGAACCCTGTGGAGAGTGTCTTAACTCTCTCCCCAGAGGGGCAGGATCAAGCTCTGGACACAGGAAGCCTGCAAAGCCTTACTGTGCACTGCAGAAGGTCCCTGCGTCCACCTTAGAGCTACGCTTCCCATAGGGCTGAAGTCCCTGTAAATGGGAGCTGGGGCTCAGGGCCACTGGCAGGTTATTGTGCCTGGAGCCTCTCACATTATAGTCCTCGAGGTCAGGGCTGGCAGAGCTCAGAGAAGTTCAGGACTTAGCTGCCTTGCACGCGGCCACAGGGAAGACCACTTCCCTTCATGTCAGATCCTGTACCGGCAGGTTGTTAAGGGCGCCTCACAGGGATATCTGGGGCTCTCAGCCTCAAATACAGGTCTCCTGCAAGAAGGAGACAGAACCCATGTGGGGTCTACCTGTCTGGTCAGACCAGCCGGCAACCATATCTGTGAGGAACTGAGTAGATTGCTAAGTGATGCGGGAAGGTTCAACCCACGGTGGGGTGTGCCACCCCTGGGTCCTGGGCTGTGTAAGAAGCCTGGCTGAGCTTGGCTCCATGGGCTTGAGTCAGTAGGCGACAGTTCTGCCCTGAGTTCCTGCTCTGCTTTCCCTCAATGGATCGTGCCCTGACCTGGAAGCGTACGATGAAATAAACCTTTCCTCCCCAAAGTTGAATCTGCTCAAGGTGTTTTATCACCCCAGAGTAGAACAGTGAGGTACCCACCATCAGTCCTCAGAGGGACGGAGGTGAAAGGTCAGGCTCGTACCATGACCTATGATGTCTCATTAAGTCGCCCAGGGGAGGCAAGGAGAGCTTGTGGGCAGGAACCTGCCTTCCATCTCTCTCTCTCTCTCTCTCTCTCTCTCTCTCTCTCTCTCTCTCTCTCTCTCTCTCTCTCTCTCTCTCTCTCTGGGGGTGTGTGTGTGTGTGTCTCAGGGATGATAACTGGATGCTCTTTCCAGTAAATCCGACCTGGCTGCAGTCGGTAGCATGCTCAGACCTCACAGGCGCCGTTTAGAGCAGTGTAGACAGAATGTGACATAGACCATGTTGTGTAATCATCACGTCTGATGCTGGGCCATCACTTTTATTCTTAAAGACTTAGTAGCTGGGCAGCTGCGCGTAGCTGCGCGGAGTCCTGCGGAACACGTGTGGCCAGGGCGGCGGGTGAACGGCACAGACACAGAAAATAGACATAAAGCTTTATTGAGAGAGAGAGAGAGAGAGAGAGAGAGAGAGAGAGAGAGAGAGAGAGAGGAGAGAGAGAGAGGAGAGAGAGAGGAGAGAGGGGAGAGAGAGGGGGGGAGGGGGAGAGAGAGAGAGAAAGAAAGAGAGAGGAAGGGCGCGTGTGCACACGCAAAAGGGGGGCAGTGAAAAGAGAGAGAGGGAAGAGATTCAGGATGACTCCAAGAGACCAGAGGTCGCTGGGAGTGGGCGTGGAAAGGGGCGGGGACCAAAAGAATAACAATCACCATCACTGTAACACAAAGCCCTGAATCCATTACGTGCTAACTGTCACCCAGCTTCTCTTCAGTCCCTTCCCACCCAGTCTTGGTAGCTGCCAAGCTGGGTTCTATCTCTAGGGCTTTCTTTCTTCCTCTTTCTTTCCTTCCTTCTTTCCTCCTTTCCTTCTTCCTCCCTTCTTCTCCCTTCCCTCTTCTTTCCTTCCCCTTCCTTCCTTTCTCTAATGCTATGACTTTCATACATTAAAGGCAAGCTAGATTCTTTGCAGAAGGTCACCTGTACCTCTAAAAGTCATGGAAAGTGTGGCTGTAACAGGGCTAGGAGAATCGGTCCGTGTTGGGAAGAGGTTCTAGAGGAGTTTCTTTAGCTATGAATAACACTTGAGATAAAAATCCCAAGTATTAAACTAGTAGATTAGAAAGGATGGTGGGGTTTTTTTTTGTTTGGATTGTTATCTTTATAATAGCGCCAAGTGAGCCAGTGTCAGGAAAACGAAACAGAAAATGATTGAAACCATGGAGAAAGAGGTGACACAGAACACCTGGAGACAGGGTTTATTTTTTGAGACAGGGTGTCTCACTGAACATGAGTTCATTGATTTAGCTAGACTGGCTGGCCAGCAAGTCCCATGGACCCTCCCTGTCACCACCTCTCCAGTGCAGGGTTATTTATAGGCCCTCCCCACCACATCTGGCTTTTGGTGTGGGTTCTGGAGCATTGGGCTCAGGCCTTCATGTTTGTGAGGCAAACACTTCACTAAGACCTCTTTCCAACCCTCGCTGTTTTGAGACGGGATCTCACTATATGGTGCTCACCGGCCTCAAACTGACACTTCTCCTACCTTCGCCTCCCAAGTGCTTACACTCACTTTCCATGATGACATCCAAACACCAGAGTTAATCAGCTTACAAAGAGGCGGCTTTTGCTAACAGTTCTGGAGGTTTTGGTTCATGGTCAGTTGGTCCCATTGCTTTTGGGCCTGCAGTGAGGCAGTGTGTTAATGGTGGGGAGAGAGAGATAGCAGAGATTCTTAGCTCGTAGACGGGAGGAGAATATGAGCAAAAGGAAGGGTCTGGGGGTTCCAGACACTCCCTCAGACTGCGTTTGGTTTCTCACCCTCTGGTACTATTTTGGGGTGAATAATTCCATTAAGAGGAGCACCCACATTAACCCAAGACCACTCAGTGGGCCCCACCTTCCACTGTCACTGTGGAGACAAAGCTTTAACACCTGGGCCCACACAGGGACACTTAAGACCCAGGCTACGGCAGCCACGGAGCATGTGCTTTGTAACTATAAGTACAGCTAAGTACATTTCTGACACGTCATGAAAATATTGTTCAACACACGGCTATGCAAAGCCATCGCGTGTCTTTATCATACGACACAGTGACAGATCTTCCACGTTCTCTTCTTACAGAGCTTTCTCTTCCTCGGCATATGTGCTTATGGATGCGATTTGCATTTTAACACTGGGTTTTCTTGTATAGTATATAAGTACTGTTTTATAATGAGGGGATTACACTGGAAGCTATTTACTAAAGAGTATCAATATGTATGCTGCCATCGTTCTGCCTTTACAACACTGATGGTTTATGTTTTCTTCAGCCCATCTTCCCTCCGCAGACAAAGCTTGCTTCGTCCCCTCCTCTCCTGCCATCTGGAAGAGCAGTCCTTTGGCTATTAAGACAGCGGAGAAGGTGTGGCCCGAGGACCTGAAACAACAGCTCAGCTCAGGCTTGGGGAGGCTGGCGTATTCGAGGACTTGGGCAGTCCAGACAATACTTGGCAAGAGGCTCCCAGGAATGCCGACCGGAGTCTGAGGTCCTGGGTAACTTTAGGAGAGTCTGTCCCTGAGCTCCGGTAAGACTTGTCCCTGAGTGACAGCACCCGGGCAGAGGATGAAGTGGTTCAGCTCCATAGATTTGCCTGGCCTTTAAGAACCATGTCCAGAGAGCCCTCGAAGACCGTCTGCTTTCATCTAAAAGCTATCTAGAGACTTTCACACCCTTGCCTTGCTCCCGCTGGTTCCTCAATCAGATAACGTTAAGGCCAAGTGTGACCTAAGACGTCATTGCGTCACAGGTGGATACACTGAAACCCAAGGACATGAAAAGACCCCGTTCCTATGTTCCGCCATGCTCCGATGCCCCCTCAGACTGTGACTGGGTTTCTCACCCTCCACACTGTTGATATTCTGTGATGAAGAGGCCTTTGTTTGAGGCCGCTGTGGGCATTGTAGGATGTTGAGCAGTGCCCCTGGCTTCTGCTCTCTCAATCCCTGTAGCACTTCCCACTTGGTCCATCATTCTTGATAGTCCCAAATACCTACAGATGTTGCCAGATGTCCTCGGACGACAAAACCACTAGCCCGGGAGTTTCCTGTACCTCTGTCCATAGATAAGTCAATTTTAACAACAGTTATCTGTGCACGTGTACAGGTCTCAGTCAGCGCCTAACTAGACCTGATGTTTGCCATCGGACTCATCCTGAGAGGAATCCAGTCTGGCTGTGGTTAACTGGCTCCCGGGAGTCATGACATCACCTTCTGGTTCCGCAGTTCTCCTTGAGAAGTTTCCTGTGTGCTGTGCGTGTGCATGTGCATGTGCGTGTGCGTGTGCGTGTGTGTGTGTGTGTGTGTGTGAGTGTGCATGCACACACTCGTGGATGCATGTATGTGTTGTTTCTCCAAGTCCTTATGCATCTCATGAGACCTGAGGTGCATTCCCATGACTGACATAAATCGTCCCAGGATGGTCCCTACAGCTATGTACCCTGCTAGGGTTGAAGCAGAAGCTTGGTTCCTGCTGCTGGTTAATCAGCTCTTCCATAAAGCTTTGCCTGGGCTCTTTTTCTGCAGTGCCTAGCAAGTTCCTGGTCACAGAGCTACACTCCCAGCTCAGCTGTTGTTCTTTCTTTCATGAGAATCAACTCACATATCCCGATAACAATCCTATGGGGTATATAGCACTTATAAATGAGGAAGCCACTGTCTTACTACAGGAGGCAGGTGCCCTTGAGCCAGTACAGTGGCCTCCAGGGTCCCCTATCACTGTGACATAATACACTTCTCCTGACCCCTTGTGGACAGTTGAACCTTAGGAAGCCTGGAATGCACCCATATCTTCAACCACCATTTCCAAGTTCTACAATCTCAAAACTTCTCTAGCAACTACAGGGCCCGTAATAACAGGCTGTGACTTTAGGCCCATCCCCACTCGACACCGCTACCCCTTCCCATTTAGCTTCTGTTTCTGAATCCAAAAACCTTCTCTCTCACCTTCTCCTGCCACTTAGCATCTGTGCAGAGGTTCTGGTTTCCTTACCTGTAAAATGGACTGCTGAGAGCCCTCTGAGGACCTAGGACACATGGCCACCCTCAGTCCTTCTCCTGTTTCACCTTCAGAGATGCAGAGGACACGCAAGATGAGGAGGCAAAGCTGCTGATTGGGAGTCACTCACTTCCTGGAGCACGCAGAATTTCTAACAAGCAAGGCATGAAGTCACCGGGCTCCCAAGAAAGGTCCCATATACTCTGCAGGACCTTTCCCAGAGTCAGAGTCACCTGGGGACATCTGGTAAGAGAAGCACAGAGTGGGAACTTGAGGATCCAAGTCAAGGGGACACCGACAGGAGCGGCTGCCATGTCCGACCTGGATGATGAGTCCGCACACCCTGTGTGCTGTGTTGGGGCTGCAGTGTGTTCTATGCTTCTGAGCCTGGGGGAAGGTTTCTTGGGGTCATATCTAAAACACCTCCCACAGGCTAATGTTTTGAATGTTGTTCCCCAGCTAGTGACCCTGCTTAGAGGCTGTGAAACCTTTAGGAGATGCAGCCTGTGAGTCTGGTGGGAGGAGGTGATTAAGGGAAGGGCCCTGCCAGTTATAGCTGGCTCCTGCTTCAATCCCACTTTGTGCTTCCTGGTTCACAGTCATGTGGGGAGTCCCCACCACACATGCCTGTCACCGCAATTCCAACTGCTCCTGTATGCAGGAGCTGGCCTCCTCCCCTGGTTCATCATAACTTACCCTCCACATTAGACCGAAATCCCCTCAAACTGTGACCCAAAGTAAGCCCTTCCTTCCACGTTTCTGTCCCATGTTTGGATCCTGGTGATTCAAAAGTAACCAACACACAGCTGAAAGTCAGAGCCACCCTGAAACTGGGAGGTGGTGTAGGGTCTCTCACAGGCGAAGAACAACTGTCACATGATCCCGACACAGGCAATCACATGGCCACTTTATTCCTTATTCTCAGGAACCAACCTCTCATCTTGAAAACTGTAACTAGAACCCACAAAGGCTTCCCTAGCGTTCGGGACAGTGTCTGGACAAGTAGACAATAGGCACACTCACACAGCGACACTTAACCAAAATGAACTACATGACAGTGCTTTTGTAAGTGTATAATTCAGGGTCTAGGGAGAAGGTTCAGTGGTTAAGCCCTTGCTGGCAGGGAGGTGGGGTTGGGGGTTCCCAAGAGGCACCTCTATAATATCTCTGACCACAATTTCGCAAGTTTGCCCTTTGAAGGCTCTGAGCCCTAGTCCTCTCTTAGAGTACCAGGGAGCCCGGGCTGTGCTCCTGGCTGCCTGCCAATTAGTTACTAGCCCCAGGCTGCCTAGAGCCCCAGGGTCCTGATGGGAATAGCAACCCTCATCCTAGGGAAGGGTAAAAGTTAATGAGGCAGCGTGTGAACTGTGCTGTGCACTGTGCAAAAAAGATCCCACGTTACCCTAAAGCAAAGTTATTAAAAATGTGCCCCAAATGGGTGGAGTTAATGAGACTCTTAATTTCTTGGGGACAAATCGTTGCAGTTGCTTAACCAGCTCCACAGAGGCCAGGCTGCCCTGTTGTCTTGCAGCTCTCTGAAGATGGAGCAAATCCACTTATTCATAGATGGGTTCAGATAGACATTGAAGGCAGCTGCCATCTCCTCAACCGTGGGGTGTTCTTAGAATCACCCGTGGGTTAGAGGAGCTTCAGGCTGCAGCTCTCACCATATGGAACCAGCAACGAAAACCTCACAAGTAGATTGACCCAGCATGACTGGATGCTTCCTTGAGGTCCCTAGTGCTGCAGAGAGCTTCAGTGACCTAAGCGTCACAGTCAAGATACTGCTACCAAAGCCTGTCACAAATAAACATCCTTCTTAAAACTCTCTGGCTCAGCAGTTGTGAGCACTGGCTGCTCTTGCAGAGGAGTTCCTAGCATCCAGGTGCCTCCTTCCAAATACCTGTAATTCCAGTTCCAGGGGATCTGATGCCCTCTTCTGACCTCTGAGGGCATCAGGTATGTGTGTATTTGTGTGTGTGTGTGTGTGCGCGCGCGTGCGTACGTGCGCAGGGGGGGTTACTTACATACACGGAGGCAAAACACTCAAGCATATAAAATAAATCTTAAAAACAAAACAAAAAAACACTTCCCAGGTGTCGAACCCTTCCTCAGTGAGACTGAAATCTCTGCGTTCAGCACACGAGCAAAACTGTTCCACTGTGCTACAAGAGACTTAAGTTCTGTTTCCCAGAAAACTCAAAAGGAGGAGGCCAGAATCACTGCTTGAGGGTGCAAGTGAAGGCACTAACTACCACGCGGACACCGACTCACAGAAATTCCCAAGGTCACCTCCTTGGTCAGAAGCAAACATGAAATAGGAGAACAGGTCGTAGAATAAATCTGGGAAACTAAAAAGAACTGTCTACGGCAGGACTTCTCAGGGCCTTTAACACGTCTTTGTATCAGGACCTGCCAAGAAAGGGGTGTATATGGTGCAAGATTCTCAAATTTCCTTGACCAAGAATCTTCTCTTTTTCTTTTCACTACTCCAGAAATGATACCCTTTCAATAAAAAAGATTACTGCCTGCCTGGAAGTTAGCATCTCGAGGGACTAGAAAGACTGCTATTAGCATATTTATCTTTCTACAAAATAGGCCTCTGTGCCCAGTATCAGCTGTACAATGACTGCTTCTCCTCTTCCCGTAGCCTGGAAAAGCCGCCAGAAGGCCTGGAGCCCCGTTTCGTTTTGTTTTTCTTACTCAAGATATTCACCTCGGGTTTTAAAAATAGCTTGTCCTCTTGGATAAAAGTCAGGTGGTAGATTAATCTTTAACAGATAAAGTGGCTGGCCCGTGGAGTTTGGCCTGGTCAGAGGGGTCGGAGTGTAGTCTGCCTGAAGCGGCAGTGCTGTGGTACACACTCCATGGGTGCCCATCACCCACAGCAGGAACTGAGAGCCAAGTGAGCGCGTTGGGGCAGTCTGACGCCCAACAGAGCTCTAGGGTCACAAACCTCACTGAGGCTGCCAGGTAAAAGCTGTCGTCCTACGGGTCTCTGCTGGGTACAAACTGCGAACTGTCCACCAGGGCCCTCCTTCTAGAACCCCTGCCCTTTATTTTTAATGGTACTGGGGCTGGGAGCCAGGGTCTTTTTTTTTTCACACTTGGCCCTGGAACTGCTGAGGTTTAAACATGTGGGGCAGGACTGTGCAGAATATAGACATCATTTCCTGATTCCCTTGCAGCTACCTGCAGCTCTGAGGTTATTTTGGACCAAGAAACATATATTATAGTGTGACAATTTTGCTCCACCGCCCCCCCACCCCTGTCTTTCTGCAGGCCCCCCTTTCCTGATGGTCTGTCCTGAACAACAGGTTAGACTGAGGTGGAAGCCAGTGGCTGAAGGGATGGAGCAGATTCCCCATCCTCCTTTGGATTCCTTTGCTCTGAGAGGGAAATGAATTCCACTCCTGACTAAGCCACCATTGGAAACTTTCTGTCCCAGCTTCTCGGAGTCTTGACTAATACAATTAAGAGCATAAATAGGTTTGAAATTACAGCAAAATTATAACAGCAAGCAAACTGGAGAATACTGTGTTGTCTGTTGTCAGGTATAGCAGCTTTAACATCCTGCCAACGCAACGGTCTCTCTCTCTCTCTCTCTCTCTCTCTCTCTCTCTCTCTGCCTCTCTTTTTCTCTCTGTCTCTCTCTGTCTCTCTCTGCCTTTCTGTCTGTCTGTCTGTCTGTCTCTCTCTCCCTCTCTCTCTCTCCTCTATTTAAAACCTCTATTTAAAAGGAATTGCCTATACCACAACCCTTTAGCATGCATTTCCTAAGATGAAGGACAAGAATTCCCACACATTGGTTATCGAGCCCTGGCATTTCACGGCACAATCTGTCACCTAATCTACAGCTCATAGTCTTTGCCAGTCCAGGATCTCTCAAGGTCATACATGTGTTTGTCATGTCCCAGATATCATTGTTTTGGGAGCAAGAGCTATGTTTGGTTGGAACCCAGGGTCTCACGTGTGCTAGGCAAGCGTTCTATCATTGAGTTATACTCTTGACTGGCAGTTTTCTCTGTAGGTGGATGTGCTCAGAAGTCTGCTGCCTGCCAGCCTGGGCTTAGTGGCATGAAACCCCCCACTGATGTGTCAGGTGCATGGAAGTCGTGCCTCCTCACACAGTCTGTGATCCCCGTGGCCCCTCCATCAGCCTGGGGCTCACCAGGAGGGACCTGTTTAATTGTCTCAGTTAGTGCTCGTCTTTGTGCGGGTTTCTATGGCTGTGATGAAACACCCTGGCCAAAAGCAAGTTGGGGAAAATAGTTTTGTTTGGCTTATGCTTCCCTATTACAGTTCATCATCCAATGGAGTCAGGACAGGGACCTGGAGGCGGGAGCTGACGCAAAGGCAATTGAGGTGCTGCTTACTGACTTGCTCCTGAGGGCTTGCTCAGCTGTTTCTTACAGAACCCAGGAACACCAACAATGGGCTGGGCCTTCCCCCACCAATCACTAATTAAGAAAATGACTTACAGGCTTGTTTACAACCTTACATTCTGGAAGCCCTTTTTTTTCTGGGGTGGAAAGATTGAGACAGGATTTCTCTGTGTAGCCTTGGCTCTCCTGGAACTCATTCTATGCCTCGAACTCTGAGATCTGCTGACCTCTGCCTTCTGGGTGCTGGGATTAAAGGCGTGTGCCACTCCGCCTGGCTCCAAAAGGCATTTTCTCAGTTGAGGTTCTCTCCTCTCAGATGATTTTAACCTGTGTCAAGCTGACATAAAACTATCCATCAAAGAACACCAGGTCACCCTACTGATTGTGCTATGTGTACGGTCACTTCTCCATAAAAACAGTGACGAATATTGGGACGTTTTAAATGGTTTATTCTACTAGGAATGAGTTCTTTCTCATTGGGTTAAGCCTGATGCTCCTCCCCCCACTTCCTCCTCCCTTTCTCATTTTGCTTCTTCACTTAAAAGCCTAACATTGTTATCCCGACAATTAAGCCATTCACTTTGTTACTCGGGGACTGTTTGCAGCTTCAGTCACTGCTGGTCCCTCCATGGACGGCCCCACAGCTCACTTGTGATCTGCAGATGCAGATGAAGTCAGGGTGGCCTTGCTTGTGTGTGTGGCCATCACGGAGGGATGTGGGGTTAGTACTCAGCAAGGACTGTACAATAGTGGGAAATGTGCTCACATATACTGTGTGTAGGAAGGGATGGATGTCATGTGTACAGTTCACATGTACTATGTGTAAAAAGGGATGG
Source organism: Arvicola amphibius (assembly GCF_903992535.2). NCBI lineage: Eukaryota > Metazoa > Chordata > Mammalia > Rodentia > Cricetidae > Arvicola > Arvicola amphibius. The sequence continues at coordinate 2,456,132 of NC_052057.2, read as the reverse complement.
ATGTCATGTGTACAGCTCACACGCACTGTGTGTAGGAAGGGATGGATGTCATGTGCACAGCTCACATGTACTGTATGTAAGCACAGATGGATGTCATGTGTGCAGTTCACATGTACTTGTATCTAGGCATGGATGGATGTCATGTACAGACATTTGAACACCTCTGAAACTGTAAACAAGGAGCACTTGTAGGCTATCTAGGAGCTGGAGAAACACTTCCCGAAGTGGGCACTCTGGGCAGAGCGACAAGGAAGGATCACAGGGATTTCCTCGGCATTAACTCTTTACCCACATGAGCAAGTAAGATGACTCAGGGACTAAGAGAGCTTCCTGTTCTTCCGGAGGACCTGAGTGCCGCTCCAGAACTCACATCAGGTGGCTGATAACTGCCTGTAGTTTCAGCTCCCGGGATATGATGCCCTCTCTGGCCATCCTGGGCACCTATACTCGCATGTGCATACATATGTGTGTGCATGTGTGCACACATGCACACACACAAGTGGACCTGCATAAATTTTTAAAATCTTCATACATGTTGTGGTCAGGAAATCACACAAAACATCACACAAATCCACATATAGTCACATATACATTATGCACACAGATATATAACCATATGCCTTATAAAACTTAAATCACACGAGGAAAATAACAGGTTGAAAAATTGCTACCACTCGGCAGTGGCTGCAGGAAACAAGAGAAGCCTCAAATGATCACCAGGAAAATTCTACCCAAACGGACAATGGAAGTGAATCGAAATTCATTTGGCAGGCCAGTCGTGCTAAGCAGAGCCCAGTGCAAAGTTCTCACTGGAAAACCTGCTAATGCATCCCGTGGTCTTCCGGGCCCCATTAGATAGAAACACAGACAGGATATAGGCTAGGTACCCATTACAATGCAGTGTGCAAGGCTGCAACTTCTGAGGCACCGGGATCGAGTTCTCTCAAGAAGCCACCTGGTTATATCAGCCTGAGCTGTGCCCGATTAAAAACCTCTATTCAGTACTTTGTAAAGAGAATGAGGTGCCTCCATGGCTGCAGGATTTGCATCAGTGAAACACTCTTCGAGTATTTTTAATTAGTTTTAGATTAGAGCTGGAAAAAAAGCAATGCTTTAAAAGAATTGTGCGTACATGAGTGTGTGCACATGCTATGCATGTATGTGTATGAGTGAGTGTACCTGTGTATGCATGCAGAGGTCAGAAGTGGGCATCAAGTGTCCTCTGTCACTCATCCCTCATTCCTTTGAGGCAGGGTCTCTTCCTGAACCTGTTTCTCCAGCTAGGCTGAAAGCCAGCAAGCCCCAGAAATCCTGTTTTTCCTGCCTTTAGAGCTGGGTTCCTGGTATGCACGGAGCACCAGCTTGGTATGTGGATGTTGGCAGTTCTCACAATTGCACAGCAAGGGCTTCTAACTGCTGAGCCATCTACCTATCCCTCCAGTCCTTAAAACATTTAACAATGCAGTCAAATCAGTCAATATATATATATCATTATATAGAAATTCTAAGAAAGAGTATTTTTGCACCAGTGCATTCAAATGGCTATGAAAAATGGGAGAATTCACACTGAGTTATTTCAAAGTCTATAGCATAATCTCAACAAATTAAGAAAATTAAGATAGACATGTTGGCACATGCCTGTAATACTGGGGGAGGTGAGAAAGAAATATCTGAGGTTCAAGGTCAGCCTGGACTGCATAATGTCAAAAGTAGGCAAGCAAGCAAACAAGCACACAAGCAAGCAAGCAAACATCATGATTACCTAATGCGTATATTATTAAGACTAATGTATAGTCATTCATGCATTTTTAATTCGAAAGAAGCAAATGTTCTTTGAAAAAAATTTAATTATCACCTATCTGCCATCACATAAAAACAATAGCTAATTATTATCACACCAGCCAATTTCTTGACAAATACGTTGTGAAAACAGCCTCTGTAAAGACAAAATAGCACACACATTTGATGGTCTGTCTTGCCTCCTTATGAATAGTATATCACAGATAACTTCTTTTATGAAAATATTTGGTGTAGTATTTCCAGCCTGTATGGTTGCACACCATGCTCTTTTGTAGATATAGCATAATTCTTTTAACCAGTTCCCTGAATGCAGGTGGATCATTATTAAAAATAAACGCTAGCAAAAATCCTTGCACAGATCTGTGGTGTAGCTCAGTGGAAGAATGCTCACCAAGGATTAGTGAAGTCTTAGGTCTGCTCTCAGAAACACACATTCATGCACACACACACACACACACACGCTTCTGGTACCTACACAATTTTCTCCTTTTCAAAATGTTTACGTATATACAGATAACCATATTTCTTTATTCTAAAAACCACCATAGATAAACCAAGAAATACCTAAGTGTCAAGACACATGGCAAGTGAGACTTGCCCGCAGTCCCCCACATTGTCCCAACGTTAACACCTTCTGTCACTGCCCAGGCTTCTAAAGAGAACACCTGCAGAAGAGCAACTCTGGACAGCAGGATCTGCGTGCCTGCTCCCACACACCTGAATCCACATCCAGGGAACAGAGGCAGGACTGTCGGGAAGTTCAAGGCCAACCAGGGTGACGGAGGGAGGCCTTGCCTCAAGAAACCAAACAACAGCGACGATAAAAGGTCTGCTCCAGTGGCCTCACCCACCAGAAACTCTGGCTGTCTGAAGCACTGTTGGCGCAGGTTTGGCCAAAGTCTGTCCTCCAGCCATTACTTCTTCCTCAGTGGGTTTTTCCCCCTGCAAATCTTCTCTCCTAGACTCTCTCCTAGCTTCCATGGGATTCAGGCTCTGCTCACCCTAAAGGCAAGAAGTGCTGAGAAGGACCCAGCTCACTCTGGGTATCCACACGGAATGGAAAACACATCTCTTGGGGAAGACCCCACTGTAAAGTCAGCTGTGGAAACAGGCAAGACTTCTAACAAACATTGTTCCTTTCCTTTGGGGTAGATAGCTTCTGAGCCTTTCGTGACGGAAACTTTCATTCAGGACTCTTTTCCATGTCTGGGTTGTCATTGTGCCGTGCTAGGTCCCCGCACGGTCCTCAATGAGACGTTTGTTGAGAGCCCTTTCCTTTCTGATTGCCAAGTATGAGAACAACGGGGTTTCTTCGGCAGGCCAGTCACGTGTGCGTGTGTTCCTTTGTGCTTTCATTGGCCTGGTTGTATGTAGTAAAAGAACATATTCTTTTTTTTTTTTTTTTTTTTTTTTTTTTGGTTTTTCGAGACAGGGTTTCTCTGCAGCTTTAGAGCCTGTCCTGGTGCTAGCTCTTGTAGACCAGGCTGGTCTCGAACTCACAGAGATCCGCCTGCCTCTGCCTCCCGAGTGCTGGGATTAAAGGCATGCGCCACCACCGCCCGGCTCAAGAACATATTCTTAAAACACAGAATTGACCATGAGGATCCTGTGACACTCTTTGTCTTCCTAGATACTGTGCTGCCCGTGAGTCCCCAAAACAGGGGTTTTAAAAGAGAACTGGCCGAGATCTTATGGGTAGTCATGAATAGACCAAAGATCTGAACCCAAACCTTCTGCTGTGGTGTCTATATCCCTGATATCGTTATACACCTTAATGTCACCACATACATTCATCAGGCCCTACAATGAAGCAGTGTGTGTGGCTGAGAGACCTTGACTCAGTGAAAAAGGTGGAATCGAGCATGATTCCTGATACTTGGAGCTTCACGTGTGTTTACCTGCATGCACTTGCACATACACACACGCACACACACACGTGTGCCCACACAAATGCAGACATACACACACGTGTGCCCACACAAATGCAGACATACACACAAACACGTGTGCCCATACAAATGCAGACATGTATACACACCTGAGTATAAACAGAAAAAAAGAAAAAAAATTGAAAAAAAAATGAACATTTTTTTTTTACTTTAGAAATTTAATCAGCAGAGTTTGCTCTGGAAGTCCCGATTAAAATTCAGGTCACACAGCATGCATCTGGACCTGTTCCCTTTCATGCTCTTTTTTGTTTGTTTGTTTTTGTTTTTTAAGATAGGTCTTTTGGGGGTAGCCTTGGCTCTCCTAGGAATAGCTCTGCAGACCAGGCTGGCCTCAAACTCACAGAGATCCATCTACCTCTGCCTTCCGAGTGCTGGGACTAAAGGCCAAAGTAAAGCCAGACATGGTGGTGGTGGCACATGCCTCTAATCCCAGCACTTGGGAGGCAGAGGCAGGTGAATCTCTGTGAGTTCAAGACCAGCCTGTTCTACACAGTAAACATCAGGCCAACCAAGGCTACACAGTGAAACCCTGCTTCCAAAAGAAAAATGGTACTGGAATGTAGCTCAGTGGGAGCTCACTGGTCTATCGTGTTCCAGGCTCTGGATTTTATCTCCAGAACAGCAAAAAAATAAATATGTAATTACTAATGATAGTAATTAACAAAATAACATTATGATGGGATTACTATTTAAAAAAAACTATAGCTCCTAATATCGGCCTCCCCCATGTTAGTCATGGATGCACAGTTGCATATCATACCATAGTGTCAAATTCCCCTTTAATGATTTTTCTCCTGCTACCATGAGTAAGTTCAGAATAATAGCTTAGCTTCTCTTCTTCTTCCTCTTCTTCCTCCTCCTTTTCCTCCTCCCCCTCCATCCTAATGTAAACCTTTGTACACTATCAAACATGTTAAAAACAGTAAGAGTCCACAGGAATGGTCTAGAATAGAAAGGCAACCAGACAGACTACGTTGAGGGAAATGACATGGTGATTATATAAATAGGTTCTCGACAGGAAACTTGTCAAGCCAGAAAGGGACAGAAGTCTATGTCCGGGGACCTGGGCAGGGCAGTTAGTGGCACTTAACAGGCAGCTGGGCCGTCATAGGAAGACAGGCGGGTGCCAGGGAAGGCCAGTCCCACATATACTCTGCAGGATGGTCTCGTGTTTGATAGAGGCACACAGAGAGAGGAACTCTGGGTAGAGCCTGAGGTGCTCGGTGGTTAGAAGTGGGCACTGGCAGGCCTCAAACAAACGCCAGCGCTCCAGCAAACACCCTCTCATCCTTGGGAACTGGTCCAAGCTGGCAGAGGCTGGCAGGATGGAATGTGGTAATCTCCAGTTCCAGGAAAGAGCTGAGCAGTTTTTGATAAAGTCACCAAGAGAGGATGGGCATTCCAGGCCAGGATATCCTGGCCATGCCTGAGACTTTGGCAGTTTAGAGCCAGGGTTGCTGTGGAATCTGTCCTTCCAAGACAGATTTCTGAGTTTCCTCAACAAGAACCCTTGGATCCTTCTTCTTTCCCTTCCCTGTAGGATGTTTCTAGCTTCTGGCATCAGAACTCCCTTTTGTCTCAGCAATAGTGAAGCCACCGGGTGGTCAGCCTTGGTTTTTTGACCTTGATGATCTCAGGGGATGATGAAGGGAATCAGACATTTCAGAAGTTTGCTCCGCCAGTGGAGGAAGCATGGCCCCTGTGTCACAGCACGGTAGCTTTGCTTGTAGCAGAGCCCATGGGATGTGAGATAGGACGAAAGCCTTTGATTTCATTGGTGCACAAAGCTGCCTGTGTGTGTCAGCACTGGGGCATGTGCTCAGGGCCTGGTACAGAGTCTCTGCCATTTTTCTCAGACATGTCTCAGGGTCACCCTGGATGGCTCTTGAGGTATTGTCATCGGGGAGGGAGTTGGGTACCATCCTGTCTTGGCACCAAATGGGGACAATAGCTAGAGAGAGGCACATGTTCTGCTATCT